>NW_018021611.1:5866-7220 GCF_002006095.1 Pseudomyrmex gracilis
CCATAGTTTGATCACCAAAGGCCTTCCGCAACATTTTCAACGTGTCCGCACAAGAATATTCGTTCCGCAAACAAAATTTGATGCAAGTTCTTTGCTCAACAAAATCACCCATTGTAAAAATCGAAAAATTCACTTTTGATTGTTTACAAAAACACGCGTAACTCGGAGATAATTAAACCTTTTGACAAACAGACGCTTGGCAAATATTATAGACAGTCCTACCAACCTAGGAAAAAAAATTACCTGCCTTCCTAATGCCCGGGAGTTTTAAATGACAATTTCACCTTACTTTTTGATCACAGTAGTATACCGAAGATATTCAAAAAATATATTGGGCATATTCGAAGAATATTCTGAGTATATTCGGTGAATGACTTAAGTATATACAGAGAATATTCTTAGCATAAGCTTAGCATATGCGGAAAATATCCTTAGTATATTCAGAGAATATTCTAAGCATATGGGTTAAGTTAATTAGATCACAGTGGCTGCGTTCGTGAAGCGCGCTATTTGCGCTATTGCATCATTCTATCCTTGTTTTTCATTTAATAAGCGATAAAGATAAAATGATGCAATAGCGCAGATAGTGCGCTCCTCGAACGCAGCCTACTAAATGCGCAAGAAGTACCGGGGTCTCAACCGCGCAGGAAAGGCACACCGTGGGGGTTTTAGTGAGTAAACTTCGAGGAAGTCCCACATAACTCCGATTCTCTTTTTTTATTAATCGGGATATGCATAAAGCATTTCCTCCGCAAAAAAAGTCACAGTGTGTATGAGTTGAATGTCTTTTAATATAAAAAGTGCATATAAAAAGGATGTTCTAATAATATAAAGATATTGTGAGATATATTAGAAGAAAATCTTATTATTATTAGTATATCTTTAACACACATAACGTGCACATTTTGTAAGATATTCAACCTGTGCGCTGCGGATATACGTGTGTGTGTGTGTGCGTGTGTGTATACACATATATATACACGTTTCACAGCAGTTTCTATAACCGACAAGTGTTTACATTCGTATACCAATTTACTAAGCCTTTAAAAATAAATAATTGCAGTATATTTTTCTTGATTTAATACAAACATTTAAAGTTTAATTGTTATACACGCTATATTGACCATCGAACGAGTTAACACAGTTCTTCAGTTAACACTTGAAGAAAATTAAACTTATGTATGATATAATAATATTATGTATAATACTACCATGATCAAAAAATAACCGGAATTTTTAATTTAAATCTCGCGGGCTTATCGGTTTAGAATTCTGTTGTTTGTGTCACGTTGGCAGCACTGTTACGGACACCCATGCCAAGCTTCTGCTTATCAGCTGTTCATTTACCTTTATG
>NW_018021611.1:13495-20143 GCF_002006095.1 Pseudomyrmex gracilis
GGCAATAAAGCTAAAATCGCTGGAGGCACTAATGGCTATACCAAAAACCGACTTCCAGAAAAACTTCGAGGGGTAGATCAAACGCTGGCACAAGTGCATCGCAGCCGACGGGGACTACTTTGAAGGGGACAACTTGAATTTTGAAGAATAAACATGTACTTTTCTTTTTATGAATAAATTCCGGTTATTTTTTGATCATGGTAGTATAACACTTTTAAGTATACAGGGTGTCCGACAATTACTTTAAAATTTCTCGTAGGCAGGTAGAAAGAGTAAAACTGAGGCGAAAAGTCCTGAACCATTTTTTTCTATTACATATAATAAAGGAGTAATTATTGAATAAATCAAGCGCCGACCTTTAGCTGAACGCACGTCAGTGAGCCGCTCGCCTGGTGTGTGTGAGCGCTCCGCGCGGCTCACTAACGTGCGCCTGGCTAAAGATTGGCGCTGATTGGTCTGATTTACTCAATAATTACTCCTTTATTATAAGTAATAGAAAAAAATGGTTCAGGACTTTTCGACTCAGTTTTACTCCTTCTACCTGCCTACGAGAGATTTTAAAGTAATTGTCAGACACTCTGTATATACCTTTATATATACAGGGTGTCCCAGAATTGCCGTACAATTCAAGACCCAAATCCTCACATACAACAGACCCAAATCCTCACGCAAAATGCTCTGAACGGATCCGAATGATATGTTGGTGGTCTCAGCTATCTCCCTTATCGTCAATTTGCGATTTTCGATCAACAATTGTCGGATTTCATCGACGTTTTCATCAGTTTTCGATGTCGATGGCCTCCCAGGACGAGCATCGTCCTCAACAGCCTCACGACCACTTTTGAAGCGTTCATATCACTGGTACACCTGTGTTTTCGATAGAGTATCGTCACCATAACACTTTTGAAACATTTTTAATGTGTCGGAACACTTAATTTCATTTTTATAGCAAAATTTAATGCAAGAACGTTGTTCAAGTTTTGAATTCATTGTAAAAATCGCCGCGACGTAAAAACTTGATGTAAAGAAATCACTGTCATAAAGGTAAATGAACAGCTGATAAGCAGAAGCTTGGCACTTGCGCAAGCACATGCGTAGAAAGAAAAACAGTACATGAGCAGGACAGAAGTATATCTTCTGTCTCTCAGATCTTGCCATAGAGCTTATACTCATGGAGAGGCCCTGCCTATATGCTAACCATAGAGAGGGCTCCACCGGGAGGATCGACAAAGAGAGATATATTTCAATATATATTTTGTCTCAACTGTGGTTCCCCCACTCCGTGTTCTCTGTTATTCTCTTCTATAAGAAGTGGCCACAGTTGAAACAGAAAAATATATCTCTCTTTGTCGATCCTCCTTGCAGTCGCAGGGCCTCTCCATGAGTATAAGCTCAATGGATCTTGCTCACAGCTCGTCGCTGCTACTCCCACTCCATATCTATAAGCTCTATGAGCGCCAATAGAACGCCTTTTCTCGTATAGAGGATTAATTATGAGACCTCACAGAAGAAAAATGGGAGATTCTCTCTTTGAAAAACTTGTTCTTTTGAAAGCATCACGTTTTATTTCTAAAGAGCAAAATGTCATTTCAAAAGAATAACTAAATGTCTGAAAACGATGAATTTTTAAATATAAGAAATAGTAATAAGAAATATGTATAAATAATAAGAATAAAAAATTTTAATATAAATAAATATAAAATATAAATATTAAAAAATCAATTTTTCTTTGAAAAAGCATTTTAAAAATGCCTATTTGCCATTTCCTATTTTAAATAGGTATCTAAAACCATTTTGCATTTTGCATTTTCAAATGGAAAAGTTTTACTTATTTTGCATTTTCTATTCCAAATGGCTTTGGATACCTATTTTGCACATCTCTGTTCTAAGTATACAGGATGTAACAAAAAAAAGTTGAGACACTAGAATATTTAGAAAAATATGAGTTTTATCAAAAAATGCTTCATATAATAGTAGAATTTTAAGAGACGTATCACATAGCAACATTACTGTGATCTTGAATAGCCTGGTCAATGTCACGTAAAAACTATTTAAAAAGTTTTAAATAAAAACTGATTTTTTATTGCATATTCTTAGCTTATTTTAAAAACTTTCCAAAACTCCCTAATTAAATATTTTTTTCATTTAGAACTTTCCGAGGTATTAAACATGAATGTTACATTTTTGACAGAAAATACCAAATATCTTGCAAAATATTCAGTTTTCAAAAATCTTATTTTAATACTTTTATGCATAAAATAATAAGATGAATCAATTGATATAAAGAAAACACAAACTGCTTTAAAAAAAACTGTAGTTTCCAACATAGAACAGGATATTTTTTTAAAAACAACTTGTGTTTTCTTTATATCAATTAATTCATCTTAATATTCTATGCATAAAAGTATTAAGGTAAGATTTTCGAAAACAGCATATATTACAAGATACTTGGTATTTTATGTCAAAATACTATAATATTTATGTCTTTTAACTCGGAAAGTCCTAGACAAAAAAATATTTAATTATATTATTAGTGTTTTGGAAAGCTCTTGAAATAAACTACAACAATATGCAATACAAAATGTGAGTTTCTATTTAAAAATTTCGAAGTGATTTTACGTGATATTGAAAGGTCATTCATGATCATGCTGAGTTTACTATGTGATACATATTTTAAGTCCCTACAACTTTTGTATGAGACATTTTTTGATAAGACTCATACTTTTCGAAATATGCTAGTGTTTCCCAATTTCCGTGTTACACAGTGTATATATTTTTAGCAAAGAATTAATTTTTTTATAACAATTTATCTACAGAGTAGGTTTCTTTTTACCTTTTACACTAAAAACTATATTTCTTTTGTTAGAGTATAATAACAGATATATTAATATTATTTTTTAACAAATATTGCATTTTGTACTATCGCAATCGATAGAAAATACTCTAAAAAGTTTAATAAAATATAAAGAGCATCATTTTTTTATCACTTTTTCTTTTGAAAGCAAACAAAACACTGCAACGAGTTTTGTAATTTGTTTTTTTAATTTGCTCTATTTTGATTGTGAGCAAGTTCTTTGGCGTGCGCTAGCCAAGTTTTTATTGGTGCAGCAATGTCATCCTCGGTTGCACCTAGAAATCGTTTGTCAACCACATCTGAAAATTATATATAATATATTTATTAATATATTTAAGACCGTATATATTTAAAGGCCATTTTTATTTCAAGAATCGGACCCGGATTAGATTATATATAATTAGACAATATTATGCACAATTATATGCTAAAAATATGCATGGATTTTAGCCCAGAATAATTATACATAATTATACAAATACCAGACATAATTTATACCTAGATTACACGTTTATGCTTATTATTCTGAGCCAAAATCAATGCATATTTGTATAATTATGCAGAATTTTGTTTATCGTAGTACAATAAAAAATAGAAAACTCACATAGAATTACTTTACAAATACGTAAGTCTGAAAAAATTGCTTTCTTTTTGCCACCGACCCAACTAAATTGATCTGCCAAGCTGTCGGAAAACAATTTACGCATTAACTGGATAGACATATTTGTTACAATCTTTTAACCGGTTTGCTGAAGCTCTTTTATAGCCTGACTTCTGAATTCCTTGTTTGTCAAGTTCTCCTCCAGTTCCCGTAAATCGCCATCAATAGTCTTAAGAGGGAGATTTATCAAGACATTCTTCTTCTCCTCCTCTAATTGACCATCTTCAAATTTTCGATTCAATGCAGCAAGTGATTCTTTCTTAATTGCTTTCACTTCTCTTTGCAAATTCTGTACATCAAATTTTATGTTAATTAATGTTCTCACGACAAAGCGTTGAAATGTNTTCAGATCTATAATAATTAAAAAAAAGTACGTTAAAAATTGTTTCTTCAAGATAAAGATAAAATATATTTTGATAAAATATTCATTTGCTTACTGAGATCCTTAGATGTACAACTTGGCGAATGGTCTATCGAAGCAGATGCATTTCCTTTTTGTTGTTCCAATTCAGAAAAGTCAAAAATAATATTATCATCAATATTCAGAGTTGGTTCTAATGTCATTACATTCGTAACTTGATTCTCAGCTGCATGAGAATAAATGTGGCGTATATCGGTACTAGGATTGCTATTTTTGTTTCTTATAAATTCTGTATTTTTTTTACATGTATTCCATAGCCATAATGTATCCTCCAAATTAATACTTCCGCTTTTAGATGTGTAACTCGGTTCATTCGGCAATCCTATAAAGGAGCAAAACCAGAAAAAACATATTTCAACATATAGAACTAGTAAAGAAAAGTTTTAAGAATATAAATAATTTTCTGTACTTTTTTTCTCTGGCATGCTTTGTAGAGTACAAGAAGATTTACTGAAGATTGGTATATCGTTTGTTATCTGTGACGTTGAATCATTTACGGCCAAGTATTAGTTACCATTTTTTATGGAAACAGCTGAAAATTACAATAAAATATATTACATTATTATTTTCGAAGGAATAATGGGAATCTTTACAAGTAATAAATAAAAGACATCTATATTGTATGTTCTAATAATACTACAAAATTGTACAGTATAACTTTTGATTGAGGAATCTTATCGTACAATAAAATAGCTTTAAATAAAATTAATACTTAATAATTAATCAGCGATTAGCATTTATAACATTTCTGCGTAAATCTGACTAATTTGCATTTCTTATTCTGAATTATTACCTTTTTCTTTTTTGCTTTGTAAGTGTTAATGAAAGTATTCTTTGAATTGATAGTTTGAGGAGAATAGGGAAAAGGGTCTAATTGAACTTCAATTCGAAGTCCTCTTCGTCGCAGCTGCTAGTGCTCTTTTTTTTCTAGATCGCTTTAACTTATCCGCTCTTGCGTCTGAACCTTCATCAAAATCCGTTAATAATTCTGCATCTTTCAGCTTGGTCTTAGCTTTCTCATACAATGCTATAAATAAGAATTATACAAATATTTTCTAAACATAAAAAATATACATGCATATTAAATATGTAAGGCTTCTGTGGTTTAGTAAGACCTTGGCATTTTACATTGTAGTGTGCGAAACGTCATTCTATTACAGATATACGCACTTATCACCCCGAAAACCAACATCATAGAAAACATATGAATATTATTTTAGCAATAAAAAATGTGTGTCAAAGAAAAAGAATGTGTAATATGTTACGTCCTGGGGACTCCACGGCCCCCTTTTTCTTGCAACGCGACGCGCCAACGCATAACAAATTTCCTTTTTAGTAAATAATAAAAAGCAATAAATAATCCGAGCAGACCTCCTATTGTTTGGAGACTTGGACTTCAGACGATAGGAAAGCTAACAGAAATCACATCGGCGTCCAAAAAGATAAACCGCGCCTAGTAATAATCCGAAATTTTAAACTTATTGTTTAAACATCCTAAACAAATCCGGGCCAGGAAGAATACCGCTCATAAAACTTAGAGCAACCGGAGCAAATAGAATTCCGACGCCACGAATAATCTACAAAAACTTTATTGTAAACAGATAGCAAAGGGTCTAGGTGGCGTGATAGAATACCAACACTCTCCCTTTTCCCTTCTCCGAAAAATCGGACAAGCCGACCAAGCCGAGAAATCGTCGCCGATTGGCGATCTCACGAAGTTTATCCGACCACTAACTAACAAATGGGAACTGGCGAAGCTCGACTGAGTTTTCCGATTGGGAGAGTCCTCGCTTACTCAAAATTGTATACAAACCGGGACTCTCAGATAGAGCCGCAGATTTTAGAAGTACCACAGCGAGTGAGTGAGTGACAGTGAGTGCAGAATGTGAGATCCCAGAGTGAACTACTGCGCCGCAACAGCTTAGAATCTTTTATTAATCAACATCACTGGTTCGCAGCAAATAGTAAGTCCACATTGTAATTATTTTCATTCGGAAGTTCCACTGTTTGCGTACTTACCTCCCGACTTTGCGACTGATTTTCGGAGAAATCGAGAAAACGGTCAAAATAACCAAATACATAGACACGCTCAAAAATTCGGTTTAATCGGAAAGACTACTCGCGGTATATAGCTGTCTCGGGTGGCAGCCGAAATTTTTGGAAGGGCTACTCGCGGTGTATGGCCGTCTCGGGTGGCGTCCGAATTATTTCTTTTTCCTTCCTAAATCACGGAAACAAACAAAGCCCGCTTATCTCCAAATATCAGTCTTAGAATCATGACACATCCAAATTTATTTCTATCATTAAACTTATCAGAACCTAAGAAATGAAACAAAACCGAATTTGTTAACTGACATAAGGAAATACATTTCTAAGATGATCTAAGTTGCGTAAACATGGGTTAAAGAGGCTGGCTACACTAAACAACTCGTATTCCCCCTCTCTCTCACACTTGCATCCTAACTTATAGATTACTTTGTACGAAACGATTATGCGCTCCGTCATTGTATTAGTTTCAACACACCTGTATGTTAGTAATTTGCTAAGATTTTGATTTGTCTTTTTTTTAAATAAATATAACTACTTTATAACGTGTGGAATCAAAGTAAAGAATTATTCTTTGTTATCCTTCTCTCCGTACAACCCACTCTCACTTCTTCGTTAAAATCGCTAGGTCCCGTCCTTGGTAAATGAGATTTGCGTCTCAGACCT
>NW_018021611.1:20230-21947 GCF_002006095.1 Pseudomyrmex gracilis
GTCGACGAATATAAACAAACTCGCTCGACTCTCTCACAGCGGGACTTCCGTGTCCACTGTAAAGAGAGATATGGAAAACGACGCGTTTACTGTTGCGTCACACCACAGCCCGACCGTATCCATGGGCCAGGACGTAACAAATATATTGCTTTAATTATTACGAAAACTTTATACTTACAATCCTTGGTTATCACTTTTGTTACTGGAATGTTCGTCCATGATTTCTCAGATGGTTCCATGTTTCGAATAGTCTTCTCATAGCGCTGTACATTTGTCAAAGTGGGCCATCGAGCCATTGACATGTCCTCATTTAACCAATTGCTTGGTATCAGTTGCAATCCATCAGAAAACTCAATGATAGCATAATAATTGTGCTCCGACGGTGACATTATTCTAGATCTACATTCGAGTGGCATTTATAGTGTCAGTATGNAATAAAGGAAATACAGCAAAATTGTTTTCTGCGAGTGTAAACTTGACATATTTNATGACAACTTTTTGTAAAGGCCATATTTGTAATTCCGACAGCGTATGTACTGCATATATTCCAATTAATGAAGAATTGCAAGGTTGCTTGTATATGTCATTTTTATGAAGAAATTCTCGTTCTACAAATACAAAACTCTTTAGTTGCAAACAATATGCTATGTTTTCTATAAGGACAATTTTTCCACAACTTAAACCACAGCAGCAATTTGCATTGTTGCCTGTAGCGTCACATTTCCACGTCTTATAATTTTATATTGAGGGTCAATACAACGTGCAATAAGAGGCCCAGCGTGATGTTCTGATTTGAGTTTAACTTTAAACTCAATGTCCACGAAAGCTTTAATAACAATAGTGGTGTTTTCCATTTTAGCTATTCGTCGTACAATTTGCCGTAAGAACTGATTAGGTTTTCTTACAAGTCTTTTAAATNTTTGCATATAATTTTCAAATTTATATGCGCTAAAATTATCTAAAGAACCAAACTTTTCAACGTNCTCAACAAGATGTATAAGCCCGTGGACATTGTGCGAGACATTGTGACGTCCGTACAATTTTGCGAAAGAAATAACATAATGTTCTAGCAGCTGTTGTGTATGTGGCAAAAGAGAGTAATTTTTCACAGCACATTTTTCTTACGGCCACGTGCAAAGATACAAAATGATTATACAAATCAGGTCGCAACTTTGATTTTACAACTACAGGACCTGTATAGCACAAGAATTGGCGATATTCTGTAGCTTTCCACATTCTAGCATATTTCAGCGACTTTGGTTTTCGTCCAAATTCAATTGAAAAGCACGGTAATAACTCGTTTTCTAAGCATACTGATATTTCTTGCTGTATAAAAGGTCGAAGACGATATTTAAAGTTCCCACATAACCTCAAATTTAACGATCTACGAGCGACTCCCAAGCAAACTAGATGCATGTAATCTTTAGGTACATTCGTAACTGGGCCAAAATTTGGTATTTCCAATAGAATGTATCTGTCGCCTGTGTTGATAACAGATTGTTAACAAACGTTGAACAGTCTTTTACAATTAAACCTTGTTTATGCGGGCAATAACTGTTAGCTTATGCCAAAACCGGTAAAAAAAAAGTTTAACTACAAGATTTTAATACTTTTATTTATATGCATTCGGCAATGAAGCAATCATAAATGTAATGTATTATTCTCGTATTTATTGAGTAATATGAAACAATGGGTGCTTTCCAGCTACGTACCCATA
>NW_018021611.1:22652-24852 GCF_002006095.1 Pseudomyrmex gracilis
TTTTTTTATAATATGTAAAATTGGCGCCTCACCACCCGAGGGCTCACCCCGCCGAAGGACATCGAGGGAGACGAGTGGACAGGAAATCTAGCGAGAAATAAGGCGCGAGCCAGAACCCAGAGGATCGAGGAAGCGCCAGTGGCAGCGTACAGAGACTACGGTCCTGACTTAGGCGGCAGGCTCAACCCTTTTCGCCAGGGAGCGCAAGCGGCACGCGAACGACAGCGTCGCCAAGCGGCCGTAATCACCTGCAACTATGGACGGGCAAATCTGCCTTTGAGGCCAGCTACCAGCTCGGAGGAGCTTCGGAGCCGAAAGACCTTCTGGAGGTCCACCCCAGTCAGCCGGACCCGGTACCGTCGGACAGACAAAGGAGAAACCGTGCAAAGGGGAAACAAGTTCATATTTCGCGGGTCGTGCTCTAGTAGCTCGCGCGACCGTGAGCGCCGCGCTTGATACCACGGCGCGCTCTGATTGGCCGGCGAGGCCGACCCCCCGCGATCCCAGCGCGCCCCGGCGCATCGACCCCGAATCGATCGCGATCCTCACTCTCTTGGTCGCTAACCGTTGTACAAGTCGGACGCACGAAAGGACTCCCTGGAAGTATCGTCCTGCAGCTAACGGAAAGAAAGAACGTGATGTCCTAGGACGACGATATCCGGTGAGATGCCTCGTTTCTTGCAGCCACGAATCTGCGTGCCGAGTTCTGTGTCGAGGCTAGTCGCCAAATTTTCGCGTTGAGTATCTGGCAAGGACGAAACCTTCGCCATATTGGTTTTTGGAAGGCGGCTAGAATCGGATTCACGGAGCTTCGTGGTACTATTTCGTAGACTGAAGTGCGTTGAGATTTCGCGAGTATTTTGTTAAATACTGTGATCAGCCCTGGAGTCGCTCGGGAGGCGCCAAGTAGCATCCTTTAGTCTGTAAGAATTTTCGTTATAATTTCTGTACGACTATTTTCTGTTGCGTTGGTTATCATCGCCTTGTATGTATCGCTTTGCGTTGCCATATCGCGTGCTGTCGTAACGATTTTGCGATACCAAACTTCGTACGGCTATCGTATCGGTTTGACGACGCGAAATCCGCGTGGCTGTTGTATCGACCTTGCATTTGCAAGACCCTTAGAGCTGTCGTATTAATCGCTGATTTTGCCCGGAGTCGCGTTGTCCGGCGGAACGCTACCGGAGAGCGCTGCGCGTCTCCTCGACCCCGTACGCTCCTTGCGGAAGTAGCTTCCTGCAAAACCATTGAAAGCTTTGTCGCCGTAGGTGGGCCGTGCATTTGCGCTATTTAACTGCCCGTATTGTAAAGAGCCACCCTCAGCGATTCGGGCAGAGAAACGCGGTTCTATCGCTGTCGATGCATTGACCGTTCGACCTTGTTGAATATATCGCTTCGGCCGCGCGACGTGGTGACGTAGTTTGCTATTTTGCGTGTTTGCGTTCTGTTCATACTAATTGCTGTGTAATATCTTTTGTTAGTGCTTTTCCGTATCTTCGTATAAGCTCTCATTTATTTTTATATTTCTTTTCTTTATTAATAATTCTGTTATAGTATATCTCTTTTCTTTATTTACAACTCGTTCATTTCTTTTTTCTTTTTCTTTATTTACCCGCTTCTTATATTATATCAATAAACTTGTTACTTGACACTTACTAGCGCCTGTTCACGCCTCTTTACCCCTTTCACGCCCCTTTCTTTCCATCTTAGGAGGGACAGCCTGTTATTTAAAGTCAATAGACCCAACTCCTCTCCGTTCTCATCGAGCTAGTCGGCCCGTTGTGTCAAGCGACGCGAATTTTGACGCGGCTACGCGTCTGGCGCCCAATACTCCATCAAAGGATCCGTCGGCTCGGCTCAGCGGTACGCTCGTGTGACCACCCTTTTCTGTCCTGCCGATACAGACGTTCCCGATCTTGCGGACTTCCGTCCGTGTCCCGATTTCACCCTTCCGTTTCGGGCGGGAAGACGCGGGAAATTATTAACAACAACAAAAAACGTCACAATATATATATATATACCCAGCAAACAATTTCTGACTGCGCAGAGTTTGGCAACAGAAACTGTGTGCAGAAACGCTACAGTACGGAAACATGCTTTGGTGCTGCCAAAACTGTTAGCACATAAAGACAAAAAACGCAACAACTCTGTTGGCACATACATGAGATTATTGCGGCCAAAATGATTCCATATATGTTAG
>NW_018021611.1:26057-27578 GCF_002006095.1 Pseudomyrmex gracilis
AATCAGGCTTCTAGAAATTAATTCGAGTGAAATCTCGAATTAATTCCTTTCCGATAAGGCGATATACCACTGATTTTCTTTTTTTTTTTGTAGTAATTCCACTTGGATTCTAGGGGACAGATCTGATCTGCGTTTGGTAGCAATCTGTCGGCGCTTCTAACGGCAGATTTAGCCTGTATTTGCTACTGTTTTGTTAACAGTGCTGGTAACAGATATGATGAGTATTTGGCGCGATTTTGGCGCCAACAAACGATCACCAAATCTATTCTAAATTTGGTGCGTCACTTTGGCTTTGTTTTGCTAGTGGCAGACTTGTTATGATTTTGATCTCATTTTGACATCTCACATGGTTGACAGATATGGTCGCCAAACCATATCTTAATGAGGACACAGATGGATATGGATTTGGTCTACTAATTTCGCCGGCGGTTGGCGACAAAACTGCGACATCTCGCAACCAAATTGTTTGCTGGGTATATTGCCGTCTGAACATAATATTTTAGCTTCTTCTACTAAATCTTCAAAAAAATTATTTGCGCAGGAGGGCTTTTCTTTTCCACAATAAATTCCAACAGTAAAAACATTTTCATACGGTATTACNGATGCTAAAATTGGCCACAACTGATCTGGCATTGATTTCCAAAGTGGTAGTCCNTCGACGCTAAGTTGCAAATTAATGCAATCTGTAAGGTCACCAGTAACCGAAGATAATATTTTTAATATGCCACTTCTTAAGCCAAAATGGTAATACATCCCCGGTGGAACATCTCGTAATATGGTTTTTTTGGTGTTTGCAGAAGTGTCCGTGGATCTATAGGTAAATAGGAAAATTCAGCGCACTCATGCTGTCGTAACCGTCTTAATAATTGTAATAACGCATCATGATTGATATAATATCTAATTGCCTAGTCGGTAAGGAATTTTTTTATTGGCTCATTTTTCTCTTGTTCTTGGTTCTCTTGAAATAGTGGCAAATTAGCTACTTTATTATTAATGTCGTCTTCTTGTTCCGAAGATTCAGAATCGGTAGATCTACGAGCGTGGAGATATTCATATTCATATTCATCCCATAAAATTTCCGTTTCGCAATCTTTTTGTACTTGTTCCTTATTATCATTATCATTATCATCACAATGATTGTCTTGAAGATTGATTATTGTCATATTTGCTTTCGTTGGTTTGCAATAACTCGTATTCTTTTACATTTGAACTGATCTGTGAGAAAAAATCAATGTCATCCAATAATACCTCCGATAACAATTGTATCTCTTCTTGCCGAAGTCTGCGACGATGTCGATTAGAATAGGAGCTTATACTTTTCAATGGCCTTTTTCTATTCATTGTCATCTGCACATTTACTAATTTGTATTACAGGGTGCGTCGCCAAAATCCGGACAAATTTCAATTTGATATTCCCTCCGTTCAGTACCATTGGCAGATGTCGCNATTGGCATTCAAATAGCTTGACGCATGTACTAAACTACCATAACTTCGAAACAGTCGCAATGTTGAAACCCAGTG
>NW_018021611.1:28553-30747 GCF_002006095.1 Pseudomyrmex gracilis
AAGCAAGCGGGGGATATATTGAGTGAATATATTATTTATGGCCTTACAAACAATGGAGCTAAACAAATTTTGTAAATCTTTTCATTGTAGCAATAAAACATATTTAGAAAAACATATATAATTTGTCCGGATTTTGGCGCCGCACCCTGTATTGTTCATTATAATATCCTTATGCAATTTATCGATATGAACTACCATGCAAAAATGTATAATTGCCAGTAATTAGCAGTAGTGATATTACAGGCACAAAAATACAAGTAATTGTTAAAAAAACTGGTTGGAAAAAACATTAAGTTGTAACCTAATCTTAACCTTTAATTGTTATTAATTTTTATATAAATTATTAATTTTAGTCGTATATAAGACGAGGTTCTAGAGAGTGGTAAAACGCTAGATTTTTTAAATGTAGATTTGTAATCTGTTTGTTTGTGGAAAATATCCGGTTATTTAAAACGTTAGTTTAAATATTTTCAAATAATTAATAAAATATAAACAACGGAATTAAAAAGTATACATAACAAAACACTGTACAATTGCAACAAAAAAGTGAGAAAGCAAAATACGAAAAAGATAATAGCAAAAGAGATAAAGCGCAAGTATGAGAGGATTCAATAAACACAAAGAAGAATTATGAAACATATATAAGGCCTAAAGTCATAGTCGTTTCTTAAGAAATATTTATGTTAAGTATTACTAAGAAATAAATTCGTAAGACCATTTTGTTTCATTGCAATGAAATACGTAATTCTATAGACAAAAACAAGTACTACTTCACAAAATAGTTCTTAATACGTCTCATAGTCACTTCTTAAGAATGGATCTTAATACTAGCATGTTTCATGGCCATAATGTTCTTAAGAAACGTTCTTAAGCATTAAATTTTCAAGGCAGCTTCAACCTTGACTATAGAATTTCATTACTCTTAAGCACTACATTACGGATATTAAACATGTTAAAATAAGACCTATTCTTAAAAACCGACTATGAGATGTATTAAGAAACAATTGAGTCTTGCTAAGAACTGCCTAGTAAAATATTATTTACTTAGTTGAAAACTATTATAAAATTGTTATCTTCAGAACTCATTTATGTGCTACTTTAACATAAGAAACGACTAAATCGAATAAGTAGAAACGTATACAAGAACTGCAAATCTGCATCGACAAACAAAAGCCGATATATTTTTATTTTATCTTTACCAATTATTTCTGCAAACGCACTACGACAGCGTATGGAAAACGCTGAAAGTTAGTGCAATAATTGTATTACAAAATATGAATTAAAATATTTACCTTTTATGAAGTGTAGTCACAAAACTATCAAGCAGGTTAGAAAAATGAGATTAAGCTTTAAAAGCACTGCGTTAATCATCCACTTTGAAACTAAACAAAACATACACGCTTTCAATAATTTTATGAATTGCAAAACGTTTTATCTATTTGTTTTCTTCTCATTCCCCGTGTCTCAAATACGAGAACAATTCAAATTGTTTCCGTGTTTTCTCGTGAATCTAAAACATCTTCGGTATCAGAGCATTCGTAACCGCGCGCATAAAATATTTCGCGAAATATAACCTTAATCGAATATCAAAAATTCTGAGATTTAACACCGGGGAATCTTTGATATCAGACTAAGATTATTTCGCAGTTTGGTTCACAAAAAACACGAAAAGTCGTACCCTATTCGAGACACGCCCGGGTGCAAATAGATACATTGAAATTAAACAAAACACAAAACTTAATNAAAAATACCTCTTTTTGCTACAATTCCTTGCTTGCTACGTAATCTTAGGCAGATTATAAAAACGACTTGATTAAGAAAACACGCATGGATGCAAACCAAATTGATTCAAGAAACACGCACAGAAAAAAACAGGAAGCCAAAAATTAACAGTGATAATAAATATTTACAAGAAGTACAAGGTGACACCGATCAACCCAGACGGCACAATGATGTATTTAAGATGTCTTAAAGATATCTCACAGAGACTTTGAATGTGCAAAAGGTATATCGTTGAGACATTTTCGAACGAGTAATGATGTTCAAATAATATCTCAGGGATATGCCTGAGACTGCTAATGTCCACATCAAAAACATGCAAATGATATCTCTTGCAAAAGTTTTAAAAATGAGGGGAATTTCGAGATTTCACTCGAATTAGTTTTTGAAGGCCTGATAACAGTTCGCCGATCAA
>NW_018021611.1:31082-34915 GCF_002006095.1 Pseudomyrmex gracilis
TGAGATATACTTGAAAGAAAACAGTACTAATATTCTTAGAAGAATATCTGTGTGATATTTCAGGAATGTGATATCACATGATATCACGAAAATGACGTAGAAACGATATCATTCTACAATCAAATGATATCATATGCCGTCTGGGAACGCACAATGACTGACGTAAGTGCTGGCGCACGCGCGCGCCGGCCAAGCAGCGCGGCGTGCAGTTTTGCCGTAAAAGAGGGCAATCTGATTGTTGAATTCAATAAAATATTTAAAATAGAAATTAATTATTTAACTTTTTTGTCTTATTTTTCGGCACCAATTCGATGGCTATTATATTTTTGAAATGTTAAATATATATGTCCGTACGAAATTTAGAATATACTCAGAATATATTCGGAATATACTGAGAATATACTGAGAATATATTTACAATATACTCAGAATATACCCAGAATATACTCCGAATATACTCCGAATATACGTAATAACCTAAAAATCTTTACTTCGTACGATATTCTTAGAATGACTCTAAATATACGAGTAACCTTATATACTTTGTATGATATACTCAGTACATTCTCAGAATATTACGTATATACATGGGAGATTCAGTATATATTCAGAATACACGGAGAATATCACGCGCTATCTGGGAATTGACAACAACTTTAACCGACTCTTTTATTAACTTTGCACTTTTCTTTTGATATAGTGGATGAAAGGAAGTGAGAGTCTTTTGCTCACGTTGCTTTTGTCCACGTTGACATTGACCACGCATTGCAATTTTTTATGTTCTTTTTGTGTTGTAATCGTCTAGGCTAGGGGACTGCGCCTCCCCTCCCCCCCGCAGAGAGAGTGGCTTCGCCCCGCTTTGCGTGGAAAATTATAAATTTGACGTCAATCGCAACGTGGTCAATATCAACGTGGGCAATCGCAACATGTGCAAAAATAACTCGTGGTCAATCGCAACGTGGGCAAAAGAGACTCCCACTTCCTTCCACTCACTATATCAAAAGAAAAGTGCGAATTCAATAAAATAATACATCGTTGCCAGTGAATATTATACGGATAATGTTGTCAAGCAATGTTACTGTCGGTTGAAGTTGTTGTCGATTAAAGTCATTGTCGATCAAATCTGGAGTCGATAAAATGTTGTCGGTAAAAACAGTGTCAGTAAATTCTGTGTTGGTAATTTCCATGGGATCCGTTTTTACATTATTTGAAATCACTTTGTGAGCAAATTTAACCGTTTTATGTAATTGTAAGTAAAAAGTCTAACCTTTGTGCTCAAAACCCGTTCTTATCGGGTTGATCGGGTTCCTCAACAACATTTAATAGTCGGTTCTTTTGGGTTACGTGGGTTACACTGGGTTACTGAGAACCGAAACTAATACGGGTTATGGTTACAATCTCTGACACTTTCTAAGCTTACTTCGTTTAAAGATTTTTGATTTTCTTTATTGCAAAAATCAAAATTATTATTTATATTACGTAAAAGCTCTGGATTTAAAAAATGTTTACATATAATATTTAGCAATTCGAGTGATTTTGGTTATAGTTACTGTATGCTTGTTTCCAGAGCATGAAAAAATGCATTAAACGAATTTAAAAAATGTAAAATATATTTCAAAAATAATAAATATACTTTTACATCAGGTTTGTGCATGACAGATAATAATTTTTCTCCAGTCTGTGTCACTCAGTACTATTTCTGTTAAAAAATTATTATCCTTAATTTTATTAATTATTAATGGCATCCCAAGATTTTAAACTTCTTTCAATACATAAATGTCGAGAAAGCCATCGTGTGTTGCACAACTTTAGAATTTTGTTGTTTGTTTTTTCAAAGCATTCACTAAATTCTTCGAAAATAGCAGATCGCTTAGGACTACTATTAATAAAAGTTGCTACTTTCTTTACAAATTCTCGCAATAGTCTGGAATCTTACTACATGCAGCATTAGCAATTAGCGCAGAGGCATGACAAGGGCATGTCAATGACAATAAATTTTTGCAAAATTTATGAAGCTCTGTTTTAAACAAAGAATATTTGCCCATCATAACAGACACGTTGTTGCAGGACAAGGCAACAATATTTGAAAATGGACTTTTAAATTTCCACATTTCACATTTAAACGCATCAAATAATTTTTCCGCGCTGCAATCTTTTGCATCTACATCAATTAATTTGACTAATTGCGAGAAAATATGTAATGTTTCGGGAGTAACGTACCGAACAAGAAACGTTATCTATTTCTGATTAGAAATGTCTGACGTTTCATCAATAAAAATAGTAAATTTTGTATTTTGAATAATGTCGACTACACGATCCGTTTCAATTGAACATAAGACGTTCGAAATAATCCTTTGACATTTCATTCAACTCATGCTTTGTAATACATTTACATCTTTTCCTATTTGTTGAAAGAATTTTAAAATTTCTAGCGCAGTTTGAAGCGAAATATTGTGTTCGGCTATGAAAACAGCGAATTTAATTTCCGCTGTTTTTTTCGCTTTTTGAATGATAAAGTTTTGTCTGTCATAGTTACATTTTCATCTGTTTGTTTTTTTTTTTTTTTTAATTTTTTTCTTTAGTTACATGTGCTGCGGATTCTGCGTGCTCATAAATATTTGACAATCTTGCTGACATATATTCGTCACAAAATGAGCAGAAAAATAGTTTATTGGTGTGAGATACTTCGCATAACCATGGTTGAAATTGCTTTATTTCCAACTGTTACGTCCTGGGCCTACGATAACGGTCGGGCGCTTGAGGAGTGACGTAACTGACACACGACACTTGCGTGTCCACTCCCGGCACAGTGACTCAGAGAGATACGAGCGTCAAGTGCGCGGGTCGAGCGAGATTTCGGTGTCGTAAACAAGCCAACGTGTGTTTCTCGCTCTGGGTTGTTTAACGGCTTCTCGTTTGTCGGTCCTCTTTTAGGTCTTAGAAACAAATCTAATTTACCTGGGACAGGACCTGGTGATCACGTGATGAGATTACAGGAATGAATTTTCAGGATAGAAGTTCAAAAGTTTATTTAATTAGTTGAAGCCATTTTCATTCTTATGAGCATATAAATCATCTTTATTCAAAGTATTAACATTTAGATTTATCCCCAAAAGATATTCTTACGCAAGTTGAATTAAATAATTGGACGTGTGATAAAGTTCGGTGTGAATTTGAATATACATTGGTGTTACGTCCCGTGGACTCCACTTCCTCCTCGCGACGTGACAACAACGAGATATGATATCACGGGAACGCTGCCGTGCGGTACTGGCGCGAGACCGGATATCAATTCTCGATAGAATCAAGAAACACAGAGTTTGGAAAATTTGTTTTTCTTTCTCGATAAATTTTTGTTTTTTAATCTTAAACGGAAACATACATCCCGGGAATATGAAATCAAAGGAAATCCGACGGATAACGAGAAATCGGGTAATCCCGAGTTTCCCGAGCCGCGGGTATAAAAAAAGCCCCCGCAGAACTCTTCGAGTCAGAATAAAACGAAATTTTCCGAAGTGCGGTCCTTGTCAATACGCGAGCAAACGTAGTGACTCAAAGAACAATTGTGTTGTGTTGTGTGGATCCTGTTGGAGCTCGCTCGAGACCGCTGCCGCCACCGCTCTGTTGCTGTTTGCTGCCGCCCAGTACAACCAACAATAAGTAGTAAGTGCTAGTATTAAGTCGCAAATACTTGTGCCTTACTTGTGCCGCGATCAGAAGTTGTCAAAATTTTAAGGTAGCTACGAGAACGGTTGCTCCCCTTGTTTTAAACGAGCTAACGCTGATACGGCTTGCAGACGATTCGCAAGAATCGTCAAGCAACTCTCAGCGCT
>NW_018021611.1:35250-43620 GCF_002006095.1 Pseudomyrmex gracilis
GCGCTCTCGCATCTTTAAACGAGCTAACGCTGATACGGGTTGCAAACGATTCGCAAGAATCGTCAAGCAACTCTCAGCGCGCGCTCTCGCGCCCGCGAACATAAAATCGCGGAAAAGAAACAGTGAATAAACTTCGGCAGCAACCGATCTCTAAACCCGTGCTAGAAACTTACAATCGCGAATTTTAAGTGGACTCGTCTGTTCCCGAAAAACGGTGGACATCGAGAAACGCACTCAAGAGTTATCGGCAAAGAGCCGCAAAGCGGGCCCGGAAACAGGCTGAGGCACAACAGCAAACGCCAGCCGAGACTCTCCTCACCGTACGAGACACCCCGCTAGGAAATAGCGAAAACAGCAATAACAATTATAATAGCTACACTGACACACCACTAGAATTGCGAACTCAGTCGCCTCCCCCGCGCTCTTCTCCACTCCGCCTTTCGTCACCATCCTCGTCCGAACTAAAATATTTAGGCGAGTGCCCCGATGACCCCTCTCGTCCACGCACCTTCCCCCGTCCTCTCCATTTCCTAGCACTCGCTTCTGCCTATAAAATCACCACCCCTACCTCCACCGCGTATATAGTCGATCCCGAAAACCTCGATCCCCCCGAACTCCACCGAATAATCTCAACCTACCCTCCAGATGCCCTCCTCACAGTCAAATTCCCCCTCCTTTCAGAACACAGGTTAGTCCCTGTGAGAGATTTTTACAAACTTTTCCCCCCTACTTCTTGCAAAATAACTGAAATAATAGAAGTCAAACTGGACTGAGTTCGCAATACAAACAAATTAAAAATGTATACACTATGGAAATCTTCATCATAAACTACGAGTCATCTGTAAATAAAATCCTACACATGAAATATGTAAATAAATACACATAAAAACATGACGAGCAAAATATATATATATTCACTTATAAATATCGTTAAATTACATTTATTAATTGACCTCTTGCCCACCATCCCGCACCTTTTAAACAGATCGCACAGTCTCGTCCCAGGCAATTGAGATTTGCGTCTCAGGCCTTAAAAAGAGACACACGAGCGAAGTCCAAAGAGCGACGGAGTAAGAACGGCACACGACCGTTGACCCGTCCGCCGGACCCGAAAGATCGCTCGACTCTCGCACGCACACACGACCTTTCTCCAAGTGTGCGTGTCAAGAGATAAGAAAAATTCGACTAGTGTTACGCTCCGCTCATGCCCGACCGTTTCCAGGGGCCAGGACGTAACATTGGCATTATTATTGTTTTTGATCCTGGGAGTTCGTTATTAACATTACTGTTAGTATTTTCAATATCTTAAAACCTTATATAAATGAGCACCGTCACTATTTAGGCTATTGCCGGATAGGCGGGGTTGGTACGCTTCGGTTCGCTCACTCGACGGTCAGCGATTCTCCGCCGCAAAGTTCGGTTTCGGATAGCGCGTTGTTAGAATCACGGTTGATTTTCGGAGCGGTATGACAACCTCATATGATTTGCTACTGCTCAAAGTTTGACAGTGGTGATTGGAAATCGGCAGCGGTTCAGAACAACTGACGTCGTGAAACACTAATCCGATAGAAATGGAAGTCAGCAGCGGCCCGGAACGACACACAAGGTCGTGAGTTGCTAATCCGACAGGAATGAAAAGTCAGCAGCGGCTCGGAACAACTAGCAAAGTTGTGAGTCGCTAGTCTGACAGAAATGAAAAGTCAGTAGCGGCTCGGAACGACTAGCAAAGTCGTGAGTCGCTAGTCTGACAAGAATGAAAAGTCAGCAGCGGCTCGGAACGACTAGCAAAGTCGTGAGTCGCTAGTCTGACAGAATCAGAAGTCAGCAGCGGCTCGGAACGACAAGCAAGGTCGTGAGTCGCTAGTCTGACAGAAAAGGAACCGGCGGCAGTTCAGAACGGTTTGACACCGTGAAACGCTAGTCCGGCTAGGATGTCGAGGAGAAGGACTTACTAAATGAAGCAGTTATTAATTGAATTGTCGAATTTAATCCTTTTTTTCCGAATATCAACCGTCTCGAAGAAGGTTTTACTGTGTGCGTGGGAACCTTAGATTTGTTTTGCAAAACTATTGCATTAGTAAGTACTCACTACTTATTGTTTACAGTAGAATGTCGAGATGAATGATTGATTCGCTTCGCCCAAAAGTCAGGAGTCTGTCAGCTGGACTCAGGTGGGATGAATTGGTCGTCTCCTCCAATGGAAGTCACGAGTCGCACTGTTCACTCGGATTTACGTGCCGAAATCGATGTCAAATTAAGAATCGTTTGGATTGTCGAATTTCAGACCGAACAGGAAAAGCGGGTATCTTTTTGTATGACCGAATTGACTCTAAGTTAAATTGTTGAATTGAACTTCAAAAAATTGATTTGGACAAGACAGAATAAAACTGTGTTAATAATCGTAATGCTGGTTATGGAGCTCTGGCTCTCCGATGTTCCAACGCTTTATATATGATGATCTCGGGGCGTTAACCCTCCTGATTTTTGCCAATTGTCTTTAGATTTTACTCTCCCACCTTTACTGATTAAAATTTTGATCTTTCATTTGCTAATCTGATCAGGCAAGAGGACCAATCACCGACAATCATTCTTTCTGACTCACTTAACATTTTTTCGCAATATTTTAAAATTAGTTAAGGGGGTATACGGGGTTCTCTATATATACGTGATGCAAATCCCGCATCCTATATGGAGGAAAAAAATTATTTCATCGTATATGTGTATACATATACATATATTGAAGCACATTCTGCATAACATCCTGCAAACGGCTCTTACTACCCGATATTTCATTTATTAGTTTAAAAGACTTCAGAGCCCGAAGAAATCTTCTTCTTGTTCTTTATTCACTTAACATTTGTTTAAACTTTATTATCTGCACGTGCAATTTCCTGTTTATTTTCGGTGCCATAACATTCCTTGCTAGAGATTAGCGGACCGCCTAAATTATCTAAGTTTATATTCGCAAATTATTCGTGAACCAAATATCCGGGCTACTTGTTGACTAATTGACCGGTATTCCTTTGAAAGTCGGTAAGAGTGATTAAATAAAAAATTGCGATACGGGTCTTAATTCAATAGGTCTTTTTTTGTTCTCTGCTCAAGGATTGTTATTTAAAAATTAATTCTAAGGCGCAAATCTTAAAGCTAGTTTATGTCTGGGTCCAAACAGAAGGGGACCGTGGAGTCCAGGACGTAACACAACCATTGTTTTCAAAATTTATGTATATCCGAAGTATGTGGTTTAACATTCTCATTATTAAAGAAAACACATTATTATTTAAGAAAACACATGTGTTTTCTTTAATATTAGTTTTATGTCACGAAGAATCCGCATGTCTTGAAATGCACGTGTTACAAGAAAAATCTTTATTGCATATAGTGCAATGAAAAAGACTATCATTTGACGGTACTTCCGTGTCCAAGATTTATATCGGTACTCTGCCCAGCAGAGCCTCCGGCGGCAACACTTCTCGGACCGATTCTCCCTGTTTCCGTCCGGACACCGGCTTATATCCCCGAGTCAATCACTCTGTGATTAGCCGAGGAAAACCAGGCGACACCCGGCCTTCGAAAAGTGCAATGCATCTTTTCGGCTGCACGTGCGACCTTCGACCAGTGCGTCCTTGTGCACGCGGTCGCATATCGCCCCGCGACTGCTGACTGGACATCCGTGCCGGATTCCAGTCCCCCGTTTAAAGTAACACTAAACCCAGTAACCAAACGCCGAATTTAACCGATATCGCTTATTATATAACACGTAACACATGACTTAATATATACATAACATATAACTTATAACAGTTTTATTATAATTTATTTCGATTTTACAACAAATGCACTTACTCTGTTTTAGCCGAGTATACTCGTCGCAGCTGAAAAATTAATTTAAGCACACAAATGTATGTTCTCCGAATGAAATAAAACAAGGGTTAAAAAGTTAAATATATTTATTATATTTATTATATTTCTCTGTATAATTGCATAGAGATATATATGAGTCCTCTGTCCGTAAGTGTCCCTTCGTCTGAATACGTTGATGGTCCTGAAAAGAACCGTTTTACTATATAATGGTCTTAATAACCAGTCCACAATCCCTGTCGTGCAATACCTAACTTGATTTTGATACTACGATGCCAAGAACTATTAAATCGGCAATAGGTTTTTGATGTTTTATAAATTGCGGCGGGCATCTTGTGTTGTGCAATATGGCTTTTCACAAACCTAAGTGCTTCTATTTTACGTCGATTAGAGTTAGTTATTGCACGACAGGGATTGTGGACTGGTTATTAAGACCATTATATAGTAAAACGGTCCTTTTCAGGACTATTAACGTATTCAGACGAAGGAACACTTACGGACAGAGGACTCATATATATCTCTATGCAATTATACAGAGAAATATAATAAATATAATAAATATATTTAACTCTTTAACCCTTGTTTTATTTCATTCGGAGAACATACACTTGTGTGCTTAAATTAATTTTTCAGCTGCGACGAGTATACTCGGCTAAAACAGACCCAGCAAACACAGATATATAACATCAACATTGTCGTAATAAAACAAATGTAACAAGTAATATAACATGGTCGTTGCATGTAACATCTATGTTAGTTGTAATTTCCTACTTATCGTATATTGCAGTTATATAATATGAATATAACATGTAAGTAGAATGTAATATAATTGTTATATAGTTACAGAAATGTTATATAAAAGTTATAATGTCATTATCAGCTAATAACAAGCAATATAATAGATATATAACATAATTACATTACATTTATAAAACAAAGTTACATAACATCGATGTTAATAGAGTACAACAGCTGTTATATTACGTATATTACGCTGTTACTTCTATGTTATATAGCAGTTATATTCTGTGTTTGCTGGTGTTACGTCCTGGCCCACGGTTACGGTCGGGCTATGGTGGAGTAACAGAGAGCTGTCGTTTCTCCTTCTATCTCCGCACAGCAGGTTGGCGATCCTGCTGCGGCAGAGTCGAGCGAGTTTGTGTGCTCTCACGGATAGGTCAACGGCGTATGCCGATCTTACTCTATCCTATGAGGCCCCGCTCGTCGGTCTCTTTTTGAGTCTAGAGAATCAACTCTACGGACTAAGGACGAGACCGTGCGATCGATTGAGGATGTGAAATGATGAGAGGTTGTCTTAATTAAACGAAAAAGATTATGATGTGTACAATATTAATTTATTCATTTGAGGGTGTTAGTGTTACAATTTTTAACCGTGTTGTCGTGTGGTTGGATGTGATGTCGCGAATTTTACATTGAAACGGAGGGTCATCACTTGGAGGCTAGAGAGGGGGAATATATATATATATATATATATATATATATATATGTGTGTGTGTGTGTGTGTATGGGTGTCGCGAGAATGTGTGTGAGGGACCTCCGGCGGGGTTTTACAGATGTAAGTGCGTCGAGTGCATGTTTAAGGCGCCGCGATTCGTGGTATAGAAATCATTCAAGATCTATTTCTATTATTTCATAGATAGTTGCGGAACTTGGGGGAAATATTGAGCAAAAATGGTGAACGGGAACTAAACAGATGTCATCTATATAAGGAAATTTGACAGGGAGGAGTTTTTTGGCTGAAGTGGTGGATATCAACCGGAAGATGTCGGAAGGATCTGTTGTTAAAGGGTCAACTATATAAAGGGGATTCTTTCAGGATTGGCTTTTTTGTAAGTGGAGGCTAGTCGAAGAAAGTGTTGGAATTTAGGATCGAGCGGTGGGGTGGTTGATCGCGTCGAGTCGGAGGATTCATCGTTCGCGAGTTCTTGCCCGGATGTAGATGGTTGAGGGGAAGGAGAGCGAGGAGGAGGTGGAGGAGTCGGCGCGGATTGCAGATCCGCGGGATTTTCCGCGGGACAAGCGGGTTCGGAGTGCGTTGAAGAGGGGGAGCGAAGAGGTGAAGGGGGCGGATTGTTCACGGGCGAACAAGGGGAGGATTGAACGTCTGCGGGAGGATCGGGGGTTATCGGTGAATAGGAGGAAGCTTCATACCACGAATCGTCGTGTGTATGTGTGTGTGTGTGTGTTGCGAATGCGTTGGTGAGTGTGAGTGCGCGTGCGATTGATTTGTGTGCGTATCGATGGAGTTTTTATTGCTACTGTGGCTGTCGCGATTGTCTCCTAATGTCTGAGGAGGGGTGGCGTCAATGGGCCTGGTCGGCTCCGCTTTGTTTATTGCGAGCGCTGCCGCTCGACGTAATTTTTGGTTTCGTCGGTGTCGCCAATGCCGGCGGTTGGAATGCAAACGGCGGAGTTCCACTTAAACGGGAGATTCTCTTAGCAAGTTATTATTTATAGTGAAAGTGTGAATGAGGTTAATATTCAGAACTGATTTTTCATTCTGCCGACATCATACTTGATCAAAGAAGAGTAGTCTAAAAAAAGGGGAAACTAACTCTCTCTCTCTTTCTCTCTTTCTTTCTCTCTGCCGGATGCTATTCGCGATTGAAGTCGCGAACTGCTCTCCCGGCGAGGGTGGTCAAACGAGGAATTGACTTCTCGGTCGGACGCTATTCACGATTGGAGTCGCGAACTGCTCTTTCGGCAAGGGTGGTCAAGCAAGGAGTTGGTTTCTCGGTCGGGCGCTATTCACGACTGGAGTCGCGAACTGCTCTCCCGGCGAGGGTGGTCAAGCAAGGAGTTAGTTGCGGAGAAACAAAATAATATACTCTCGCGATGCTTTTAGGCGTCTCTGATAGGTTCCGAGTATTAATCTCGAATTGGATTCTTAAGTAGTGGAACTCCCGATTAAAATTTGTGGGTGGACTTACTACTTGCTGCGGACTGGTGGTGTCGATTCTCAGTTGAGGCCGGTGCGGCACTATAATTAGCTTGGAGTTGCAGGTCGGCGGTGTCGATGCTTTTGGGATCTCGCTCTTCGCACTCACTGTCACTCACTTATTCACTCACTTGCTTGCTTTACTCACTGAAATCTGCGGCTCTTTCCAGATACGCGGCGCGGTTCTTTCTGTTTCCGATTCCGAGAGTCCTGGCTTATATACAATTTTGAGTAAGCGAGGACTCTCCCAATCGGGAACTCAGTTGAGCTTTGCTGGTTCCTATTTGTTAATTAGTCGGTCGGGCGAGATCGCCAATCGGCGACGATCTCTCGCTTCGGTTGCCTCGTCCGATTTTTCGGAGAAGGAAAAAGGGAGAGTGTTGTCTTTTCGATCACGCAGCATAGACCCCTTGTTGTTTGTTTATAATAAAAATGCTGGAGTTTCTATTTGCGTCGGCCGCTTTAATTTTTATGACCGGTGTTTTCATGACCCGGAGATATCCGGGTTTGTTTGGAAAGCTGCTCGAATAGTTATCTAAAATTTCGTGTTATTGCCAGGCGGTTTATCTTTTCGGGCGCCGATATAGTTTCCGTTTGCTCTCCTATCGTCTGGAGTTTTAAGTTTTCAAACGATAGGAGACCCGTTCGAGTTATTTATTATTATTTACAAAAAAACGGTTTGCTATGCGCTGGCGCGTCGCGTCGCAGGAAAAAGGGGACCGTGGAGTCTCCAGGACGTAACACTGGGGAGTAAGTGCATTTGTTGTAAAATCGAAATAAATTATAATAAAACTAACAAATTTTTTAAAATGTCTTTTTATATTATATGTTTATTACACATACTTATTATAAAATTGTATTATTTTATCGTATTATTTCATAAAACATTATCTATAATTACAATTGATACCAATTTGATTAATGTGTTAAAAAAAGTACAAAATAAAATATTTTATGTTGTCTGTTGTTTGTTCTAAAGAATTCTAAACCGTGGTACCATTACAAATATGTTTTTTGTTTTACTTAAATGTTACTTTAACTGCAAATGTAAATTGTTTTTACAATATGACAAAGATACTCGTTCTCCAACAAAAAAAAAGCCATCGTTTCATGACGAGTATACGCGACATAAACGTCGAAAAGATTAATTTAATATATTGCGTTTTTATATATCTAAATAATAAAATATAATGCTATATGTGTCTGGTTTTTTAATATACATGTATAATTATAATGACATTGGTAATTACAATACAATTGTAAAGGTATACATTGTGACGTGGTAGTCGCGCCGCTTCTCCCTCGCCACAAAAAGCTCTCATGATCGCGGGAGTCCGGGGGTGCGAACCGTCTGGGAAGCGCCAAGATCTTCCAGGGCTTGCTTGCGTGCGTTAGATTTAGTTGCTTAGTCGTATTATTTTTTTTGTATGCACTTGGCGCCTCACCACACCAAGAACACACTACGGAAGGAAATATCAGAAGCCGTCGATTGGGGATAAAGGCGAGAGAAAACGAGANAGCAGGGTGNNNGTNNNGTCNTNGCNNGNNNC
>NW_018021612.1:0-22749 GCF_002006095.1 Pseudomyrmex gracilis
TCTCTCTCTCTCTCTCTCTCTCTCTCTCTCTCTCTCTCTTAGCTCGTGAGTATATACAGACGTGTATTTTTTCGCTCTGATCTAAGATTCTTTTACTGCAGCTTTTTGGCCTTCGGGCCTTGATTTTTTGCAGTAAGGTTTTGACTAATGCTATCTGCTTGTCCGTCATTAACTGTATCCCGACTTTCTGGATTGTGGGTGAGGCTTTTTGTCATTTTTCTTCCTTTGGCAGTTCGTGGAACTTTCTGGAGACGGCGACGGTTGACACCTAAATTATCTCTTCGTGCGCTTGCGCTCTTCCGAGGTGGAAGGCCGGTGGCTGATTGGCGATTACACTTAGGGCTGATTTCGAAAATGGCATCGCGAAATGTCCCTTCTTCTGGCTCTGCCGACTTTGATGATAGTTTTTGTGAGGAAGGCGGATATCCACGACAGCACTCCTTTTTTTCTCTGCATAATGCGATAGGTTCCTGCATTGACTTGAGTGCATCCAGAGTGCATACGATGCGTCGCTTTATTACTCAGCACGCTAATACTGTCTCTAAATCGCTTCTGACCAGCAAGGATTCGTCTGAGAGAAGATATCAGATAGAGTCAGCATTTAGAGTATGTAAGAAAGCATTCTTTGAGCTCTCCACTATTTACTTATGTTTTCTTGAGGAGAGAAAGAGGGATGTATCATCAATGGATATGAATAAGGATGCAATTTCTCAGGCAATATCGCAGATTCGTGATGAACCTGCGCGTGATTTCTCTGCAAATTATAACATGGGTTAGATTTCTTTTTATGCTGCTGCTGTTAAGACCTCTGGAACTTCTTTCAGGGTTTCTCGCGGACAGACTTTTTCTGCTAAGAAATCAACTAATATTCTTGTTTTGTTTAAAAAAGAGACTCAAGATAAATTTGTAACATCTAAGGACACCAAGAAAGCATTGCTAAAACTCATAAAATCATCTGACTTCAATTTGAAAGTTAACAGAATAACGTCTGCTTGCAATAAAGATGTACACATCAAAGCTGTTTCTGGAGACATCTCTAAATTAAAAAATTTCAGAGCATTGAATAAAGCAGGTCTTGAGGTTAAACATATTGCTAAGATGAAGCCTTGCCTCATCCTGCACAATGTGCCTGCCGGCTTGTCAAAGGAGGACATAAGAGCGGAACTCATTGCGCTTAATCTTGATAAAGCCGCTGATTCTGATGTAAACGTTGTTTACATCTTTCTTCCAAAGAAAAATCGCTTCTATGTCAGCTGTATCATTGAGATCTCTCCACTGATTTGTACTAGACTGTTGCACGGAACTCATGTTTATATTAACTACTCGGCTTGCAGGCTGGCTGACTACGTAAGGGTTCTGCAGTGCTATAAATGCCTTGCTTTTGGGCATGTATCCTCTAACTGCACTGCATCCCCTCTCTGCGGGCATTGCGCGGGAACACTGGACAATGATTACCTTCTCAATTTCATTTTTGATAACATAAACACTAGAGTAAAGAAAATTATTACCTCTAGATTCAATATTGATACCAGTGTGGATAAGAGAAAACTCGTTGTTTTCCTATCTATTACTAATTTGACTAACTCTGTGAGACGAGTGTTCAATGATAATAGCGGCTATAAATGTCTCAATAAATTAAACCGACTGATTAAAGTTCACAAGGATACAACACCTTTTGAAGCGCATTCTAATGTCTATAACATAAATTGTAAAGACTGTTGTGCGTCATATGTTGGCCAGACTAAGAGTCAGCTTTGTACAAGACTAACATGTTAACAACATTAAAAGAGATACATCACAATTATCAGTAATCTCACAACATATTTAGATTAGAACATGATCACTCTTTCGATTGGAATAACGTTAGGATTCTTGATCGTGAGACTAATTTCTATAAATGCCTCATTTCTGAGGTTATACACATTAAAGAACAATCTTGCAGGCTAAATTTGATATATGACATCGAAATGCTTGATAATTTTTTTCTCATCTTTTAAACAGAATCAAACCAAATTAACTGTTATTTTGACTACATTATCTCCACCATCATGTAGTGGAGGATCATATATAAAACTGCTGTCTCTTATTCTCTATAACATTGTGACTGTTTTCTTGACATGTAAGTTCGTTTTGTTCCTGTGTATTTATATATATTTTATATTTTACATAGTTCAATTATCATATTACAGGACTTTCTCCTGATTTTTTTATTATTTTATTCGCACAATGCACAAGCATACACCGCCGTCTGATTTACGTCTTGACATTTATTTGCGACCTCTACTTACTCATGTAATTATTTGCGTTTTTACATATTACAACTGAAGATGACTCAAGTATAAGTCCGAAACGTTTTGTGTTAATTGTATTTATTTGATATAGTTTCAAATTTTTGAAATTATAATTGTTAACGTTTTTATGCTCGTAAATGACCTTTTACTACTTTGTCGTTTTAGCGATATAGCTTAATCTATGGTAGACAGCAGCGGTAGTGATAGCAGCAAAAGGATAGTGGCCGAGGTTAGGTTCTTTGCTTTAGTGGAGATCGATGTTCCAAAAATATGGTTTTTATTCTGAAGTTATTTACAGACTATTTACATGATATACTTGGCTCTGACAAGAACCGGTTTGTATAATTAGATATGCGTGAGTTCTTCGTCGAGTTCTGTGATGTCGTAAGCGATCCCGTCGACTGCGGGAGTGAGCTCGCCTAGTCGTAGCTCTTGGAGATTGATGCCTGGAACGGCTTCTCGACTTTTTTGCCGCTTCTTCTCCTGCAAGCGCCGTGGGATGATCTCACCGGTGATCTCGGTCTGGACTGCTGCTGAGGTAGTCTCTCGTGGCGACCGTTCCCATTCACTGCCGCTCGTGGACTGCTTCTTATATACCAGTCGTTCCCCTTGAACCCCTCTATGTACGCGAGGTGGAGGAAGTGTCTGCGTCGACTTATGAACCCTCTGGCGTGGAGGAGATGGTATCGGAGAGATGAGCGGCGGAAGGTCCAAGCGGTCTCTAGGGGACCTCCGAACGTGTACCCTGATGTTCCACTGAGGTAGCAGAGCCCTAGGAGATCGTGTTCGCCGAGGTGAGGGTATGTTGTGAGGCCGGAGTATCCACTGCCGGAATGACTCTTCTATTGGTCCGGTGAATTCCGCTCTCTGGTTGGTCGCCTCTAGTTCAGTTACTCCGTACGGTTCCGGATTGAAGACTGCTCCGAAGTGTACCCCTGGGGATCGTGGAGGCGTTGGTCTAGTGATCGGGACCGCTGGAGCGTGACTGGGTGCTTCAAGATTGATGATGCTGGTCTTCTGGTCTGGTTGCCGCTCACTCTACGGCAATAGATATGCGCCGAGCGAGTCTATATATGTAGACGCTGCGGCAATTGGTACCTCCGCGCGCCACTCGCGGCCGTGCGCCACGTAGCGGCAGCGCGCAAAACTGCGCGTCCCGCCGTGCGTAACTTCCATCTTTCTGGTGGTGGCTTTACAGCTGCCACAGTCGTATTCTTTAATAATCTCTGTGATATTGAAAAAAAATAGCTTGTTTTTACAACTATCTAATGGAGTGTTTTAATAAGCATGCACTCCTAAAAACCATTCGCTCAAAACACTTGCCTGCTTCATGGCTCACGCCTGAGATCAAGAATTGTATAAATGACAGAAACAAAATACGCAGGAAATGGCACAAAACCGTGAAACTATAATTAATATAAAAGTTTGAAAAATAGAGTGCAGACCTTCGTGTTGCGAAGCAAAATTACTATATGTCAATCTTTTCAAATTGTAAAGATCCAGCTACAATATGAAAGAACCTTCGGCAACTCGGGTAGGTCAAGTCTAGAACCACTGATGGAAGTCTGCTTTTCACTATTGATGAGCTAAATTCTTTTTTTCTGTTTAATTCGAGTGATGATTCTAATTCTAATGTGGTCTTTCTTGGTGATTAACTGTATGAGAATGCGAAATTCTATTGGAAAGACATCGGCTATAATGATATCCGTCGTGCTATTACCAATATTGGTTCCAGGGCTGTTGGTAAGGATGGATTATTGCTTGAGACTCTCAGTCTCTCTCTGCCGTGTATCTTGCCTCATATTACACATCTATGCAATTACTGTTTATCTCATGAAGTTTTTTCATTGTTATAGAAATCTGCAATAGTATGTCCAGTACCTAAAGTTAAGTGTCCAACTGAGTATAAGCATTACAGGCCCATCTCCTTACTCTGTATTCTCTCTAAAGTATTAGAGCGTCTTGTTGCAAATCAGATCACTGAATACGTTGAGGCTAATTATATACTAGATCTTTATCAATATGCTTATAGGAAGGACTACTCCACTCAAACAGCTCTTCTCAGAGTCATTGATGACATTAGACATGCGGCTGATCACAGAGAGGTCACTGTGTCTGTGTTTTTATTTTTCTAGAGCCTTTGATTGCGTCAATCATTATATTCTTATTGACAAATTGCGTGAACTCGGTTTCTCATGCTCCGCCTTGAAATGGCTCTACCTCTTTGGTAGGACACAAGTTGTGCGTGATCCTGGGACTGGTTGCTTATCTGATGAGCTGCCTACATGATGTGGAGTTCCTCAGGGCTCTGTGCTGGGTCCCCTGCTCTTTATCTTGTATGTGTCCGATTTTAACATCTGCAGTTCTGCAAGTATAACTATTATGCTAATGATCTGCTTATATATATTTATACTAAGCCGGCTTGCATAAATGCGGCAATTAACAAGATAAATTCAGACATCTGTAATGTGGTAGGATGGTCACCTAGGAACTATCTCTCACTAAATGCTGACAAGACTTCAGCTATTATATTTGGCACTCGAAGATACATCAATAGTTTGTGCCGTGATGATCTGATGAGTGTTTCAGTTGGTGGCCTAAGTATTTCCTATAATGACGCTGTCACGCTGAGACCTACTTAGGTCTCACTCTTATAAGCACGCTTTTTGGGAAAAAAACGTCATAAGAACTGTCTCACGTGTTACCTTTTCGCTCTATCAACTAAAAATCTACAAAACTTTGCTCTCTACTAGCCTTTGAGCTAGACTTGTTTCATCTTTAAATCTATATTTTGACTGTTGTTGTGTCTTATTTACAGACATTTCAGATGAGTGTAATCTTTGTTTGCAAAGGTCTTTTAATACCTGTGTTAGATACATTTTCAACGCTAAATAGTTTGAGCATATCACAACATTTCTCGGAAATCTTAGATGGCTTAGGATTGCTTCTAGAAGATCTTTTTTTATAGGCTGCTTTGTTTATAGGGTACTTGAGACTCGTCGGCCTCCTGCGCTTTATAATTCCTTTGTCTTTAGGAATATCGATGATGCTCGTAGCACTAGAGCTATGCGTGACGTACTTCTTCTACCTCAGTCTCGTACAGAAGTTTTTAGACGCTCATTTGCGTGTACTGCGGTGAATATTTGGAATGTTATTCCTACAGACTTACGCAATGAGCCCTATAACGTTTTACTGTTACCTAGTAAACAATGAGTAATTTATTTTCTCTGTTCATCATAATTGTATTCTTTTTGATTACTTTTTATAATTCTTACATTATTTTCTATGCAGTTGTATGCAATTGTATTACATTAGTATACAATAGTATTACATTTACTTGTATTCTTTTTTAATTGTTTATATAATTTTTTTATTATTTTATTCTTGTTTATACTTTAAATTTTGTTTATATTTTTTTTATAATCTTGTTCATAATTTTGTGCTATAATTTTTTATATAATTTTTTTGTATTTTTTTGTATTATAATTATGATTATTATTTGGCTCATATAATTTTTTTTCTTCTTTTTTCTTTTCCTCTTTTTTTCTTATTTTATCGATTTGTATTGACTCACATTTTATTATTAGTACGTTTGTTTATATTCCTTTTATTATTGTATACTTCTTATTTTTGCTTTGTTTACTGTACTACTCATTATTTACTATTGTTGTATTTCTGTTAGTTATGTATATGCATGTAGTCATTTTTGCTCTGTAAGCGCTTAAGTGGGAGTCTTCTGCCCACGTTGTGATTGCCCACAAGTTGCTTTTGCCCACGTTGCAATTGCCAACGTGGGCAATTGCCAACGTGGGTAATTGCAACGTGGGCAATCGCTACGTGGGCAAAAGCAACTCGTGGGCAATCGCAACGTGGGCAATAGTGACTGTGGGCAATTGCAACGTGAGCAATAGTGACTGTGAGCAATCGCAACGTGGGCAATCGCAACGTGGGCAGTCGCAACGTAGGCAATAGTGACTGTAGGCAATTGCAACGTGGGCAAACGGGACGCTCCCTAAGCGCTTGAGGGAAAGTTGTTCCAAGAGCGCATTATAAATAAAGTCTAATCAATCAATCTCTCGTTTTCTCTCTTTCCACTCTTTCTATCTCTTTTTTTCACTCTCTTATTTACTCTCTCTTTCACTCTTTTTCCTACCTCTCTTATTCTCTCTCCCATTTTCTCTCACTTTTTCTTACTTTCTCTCACTCTTTCTCTCGCACTCTCAGTCACTCCTTTTCTCACTCTTTATCCCACTCTCTCTCATTTTCTCTCACTCTCTCTTGCACTCTCTCTTACTTTGTCTCCTACTCTCTTTTACTCTCACTCTCTCTTATTTTCTCTCTTGCGTGAGTAAAGAAAACAAATCACACATTGCTTCGTAAAACGTATAAGTTTTTAGTGAATCAGTGAGAGTGATAAAAAGTGGTTTAACGTATAGAGCCTTGCAAGACAAGTAAATACTTTACGTGAACACGAGAGTGCTGACGTGTAAATAGTGGATCACAGATGAATGATCGCGTATGCTAGTAATAACAATTTTGGTCGGTAAGTATTGACATAGACGATAAATATGCAGAGTACCGATTCTCGGCATGTAAAAAAGCAATAAAAAGCAAAGTTGGTAAATGTCGATCTTGCGTAAAGAGTCTTTACTATTCAGGATGTGTATTTAAGCATAAACTTTATGACAGTAATCGAGAACTTGTTCCGTTATTGATTTATTTGAACAGTTTCTCATTAATAGTAATCAAAATGCAAATATGAAAAAGCGCCGACAACGGCAGAAAGCAGTAGAATTTAGAACAGAGCCTACGGAATCTATTGGATCTGCAGGATTGTTTACAGCAATGAGTAGTAGAATACGATCATCAGGAGCAAGTGGATTACCTAGTATTAAAATAATAAAAATAGATTATTGTATAAGAACTGCAAAAGAAATCAAAGATGAAACAGCCTGTAAGAAAGAAGTCAAAATGGTGATTAAAGAGGTAGTTCGAGAAGAACTGGGAAACGTAAACAAGACCTGGAAAATCTAAGAAGAATGATATAGGGAGTAGTGCGCGAACCAGCGTCAGGAACGCAAAGAAGCTACAGTGAAACAGTTAAAAAAGTAAAGAAAGAAAATATTATAAATGTGAAGCCAAAATTGGAACAGCAGAGTAAAACCACAAAAAGCTAATAAAAGAAAAAGTGGATATTAAGAACACGGCAATGGGAGTAACGAAATTAAGAAAAGGAAGCAAGGAAACTTTAATATTGGGATGTGAAACTGCAAAGGAAGTAAAAACATTGAAGGAGACAGTTCAAGCTAAACTAAAAAGCAGTTAAAAAGTGATGGAATCACCACAGTTGAAACCAAAATTACAAATTATTAATGTAGGTATAGAAGAGATGACTTTAACTGATGATAAACTTATATCTACAATAAAAAAACAGAACAAAATAGGTATAGTAAATATGTGAATAGTAAAGAACATAGTTAAAGAAAAGAGTGTTGGATGTTGAGGAGAGATTGGTCGGTGTAAAGAATAAGTTCTTTGTTTGAACTTATTATAATATATAGTATTAAATTGAGGATGATCCCTCAGGCTCATGAAGTCTAGTAAACTAAATAAATAAATAAAAAATTAGTCATATAGTGCCGTTAGCAGGATGTGGTGCTGAAAATGTGTGTACACGCATATAACTAAATTCACGTATTTTTTTCACGTGAGTTTTCTGAATTGAAATTTTAATTCTTAAATTCATATAAGATGCTTGGATTGTGTCATGTATATAAAAGACTCCGAATATTTTCTAAAATTGATTTTAAAATATTGCGAAAAAAAACTCCTCAGCCAGGAGTCGAACCTAAAAACTCCGGCTTTCCGGGCCGTTGCCTTCCCTGTTCAAGGCCACCGAGGCACTTGGAGTTTGTCTCGCAATACTTTGTACATGTGTTACGATGTTTCTGATACTGTATTGACGCTTATTGCCACAGCATTATTTATTCATTTATTAAGTTTAATAAACTTCAAGAGCCTGAGGGATCATTCTCAATTTAATACTATTTGTTAAACCGCTGTCGCAATAAGCGTCAATACAGTATCAGAAACATCTTAACACATGTACACAAATATTGCAAGACAAACTCCAAGTGCCTCGGTGGCTTAACAAGGAAGGCGACGGCCCGGAAAACCAGAGATTCCAGGTTCGACTTCTGGCTGAGAAGTTTTTTTTTGCAATACTTTATAATTAATTTTAGGGAGTATTCGGGGTCTTTTATATACATAATGCAATCCAAGCATTTTATATGAATTTAAGAATCGAAATTTCAATTCGAAAAACTTTGATGAAAAAAACGTGAATTTAGTTATATGCGTGTACATACATATAAGACAAATTTTCAGCACAACATTCTGCTAACGGCTTTATATGACTAATTATTTATTCATTTATTAAGTTTATTATAATATCTTTATTGCTTCTGTTTTTTTACAAAGCTCCTGACAACTTTCTTTACACGGCTGTTTCTCACTGCGGTACACTCTTTGGCTTGCGGAGCCAGTGAGCTAGCAGTCCTATTATAATCTTTGCCTTGCTTCATCTGCGCGATCGCTTTTTAGTAGATCGATCGCGCCGATTCAGCAGGCCCACCGGTCCTAGCAACGGCTGTGCTAGTTACCGGTGCCGGTGTCGATACATGCTGCGGTGCATTTCAGACAATGCGGCGATGTGTCGTACCCTGTAGCAACCAGCAATTCTTCTTGAAACTGTTGTTGTCTTGTGACTTAACTAGGTCATTGAGCAACGACAGTGATAGTTTATCACATTGCTCAATGGCCTCACTTTACTTAATTTTATTTTAAAATTGCTGCACAACAAGAAAGACAATCAGTGAAAAAAAGAGATATTGAAAAAGGATCATTAATATTGGAAACAGATGACAAAACGCATACGATGATTTTGAAGAAACCAAAACTGAATATAGGATAGAGGAAATGTCCTGTAGTTAGTCATTTTAATGTTAAAAAATGTTTCAAGTATTGGAGGTATTATCATATTGCAAAGAATTATACGAGAAATGAGACCTGTCACAAATGTATTGGAAATCAATGTTTGATTGACTGCACAGCAACAAAAAAGAAGTGTGTAACCTGTATGTTTAAAAATCAAACATGCAACCTAAAGGTAAATTACAAACATGACGCTCTTAGTCCAGAATGTCTGACTTTTAAGAGCACTACAAGAGAAGAAGAGGAGAGCCGGCTGGGAGGACGCTAAGTAGCAACTACAAGAAGAGGCAGAGCTAATAATATATACAAATGCTCAAAGTTTAACAGCGCATAAAGATAATTATACAACATCAGATAATAAAGAAAATAAATCCTGCGTTCTTAGTATTATCGGAAACCAGGTTGACCGAGGAAATTGAAGATAGTAAAGTGAATGTTCCAGGTTATAGCATGATTAGGTGTAATGTTGAAAATAGAAATACAGGAGGAGTTTTGTTTTACATATAAGAGACAATATTAAATATAATATAATATTAATAAAAAAAATTAGAATTGTGAACTGTTGGTGTGTAGCAATAGAAATAAAAGAAAAATTATATAAAGGAATAATTATGGTAATATATCACTTGTTGAGTGCATCTCATGGTGACTTTGTGAGATTTCTGGAAGATGTAGTAAAGGAGTTAACGTTAAAAGGAGAATGCATGGTAAGAGGAGATTTTTATATAGACCGTATGATGAACTCGTTGTATGCAAAGAAGTTGCAAGCGACAATGATGTGTCTAGGTATGAGACAGTGGGTTAATAAACTACCGAAAATCACAAAAGACAGTCAAACAATTATAGATCTAATCTTTGCTAATAATGATACTTTACTAGTATAGGTAATGTACGAACCTAAAATTACGGATCAAGCGTGGCTAAAAGTTGAGTTGACTGCAAGTAAAACTGAAAATAATTATAGAAAATTTAGTGCTAGAAGCTATAAAAAATGTGATGTAAATAAATTTATTAGATTACTGGAAAATAATCTACAAAAAAGTCAAGATGTAAATGTTAGTATACAAGCAAAACAATTTGTTGACAGTATAGTAGACGCGTTAAGTATAGTGCCGCCGGTGAAAAAATTTAGAATTCCAAAAATAAATGCTTTTAGCCGTCACTCGTTGTTCATAAAAAAGTTATAGACAAAAAAGTTCCATAAATAAATTTTTTTTCGACATTATGTATATTTTCTTCATATTGTAAGTGTGTAGGTAGGAGGGGCTACGTTCCTCCCCCTGCTCCTCCCTCGAAAAACCATAAAAGAATTATTTTTTGTTATTAAGTTTTCTAACACATTTATATAAGGGGGGAACAGAGGTAGGGAATGGTTTCGACGTTTCAAGGATAGAGATTTCAGCGTTAAAGACAAACCTCGCTCTGGACAGTCAAAAAAATTCGAAGACAAAGACGTGGAGATATTACTCGAAGATCAGAGTCAAACACAAGAGGAGCTTGCAGAATCATTGGGAGGAACTCAATAAGCCTTTTTTGTACGATTGAGAGCCATGGGAATGATTCAAAAACAAGGAAATTGGGTGCCTTAACGGAAACCGAGAGACGTTAAAAGGCGATTTTCCATTTGCGAGTTGCTGATTCAGAGGCACTAAAGAAAAGGTTTTATGCATGGGATTGTGACTGGAGATGAGAAGTGGATATTCTACTACAACCCCAAGAAGAAAAAAATACTACGCTAAGCCCAGTCAATCTTTGCCATTGATCTCACCATCAACACCAAAGCTGAACATTCATGGTTCGAAGATTATGCTCTGTATCTTGTAGGACCAAAAGGGTGTTGTTTACTATGAGCTGCTGAAAACTGGCGATTCCATTACAGGCAATCTGTATCGGCTACAATTAATTTGTTTGAGCCGTGCATTGCGAGAAAAACAGCCGGAATACAAGCAAAGTTATGATAAAGTTATTCTTCTTTATGATAACGCTCGGCCTCATGTCGCAAAAGTCGTAAAAAAATATTTAGAAACGCTCAAATAAGATGTTTTACCGCACCCGCCGTATTCTTCGGATATTGCTCCTTCTGATTACTAGTCCGAAGGATGCAGCACGATTTAGCAGATCATCGGTTCACTTCTTTCGCAGAAATCGAAAATTGGCTCCAAATTTGAATCGCCTCCGAAGACGAGTCATTTTTTTGAGATAAAATTCGAAAATTATCGGAAAGATGAAAAAAACTAGTAGCCAGCGATAGACAACACTTTAATTAATCTGTTCATTTATTTTGTTTTGAAATAAATGCATTTTTGAACACAAAAAACTGGACGGAACTAATTTGTTCTCCCAATTGATAATTAGTATTTTTCATTAATATTCCCTACATTGTTTTGCTGAGTATTTACACAATATCATTGTCAAGAGTATTCCGTTAACTGATAGCCATATCAATAACAGTCTTGATTTGATCCATAAACTAGGCAACGTTGTGCTGCAGTTAAATCACGTTCATGTATTTAGACATGGTCTCATTATTTACGAATTTTCCGATTGATTTAGTCATGCGAAGCATCACGATTAGATAAAAATACATTTGACTCAAGACAAAAATCGCTCTCTCTGATTTGAAGGCGGTAGAATTTGTTTTGTCATTCACTTATTTTTTGTTCAACAATAATGTATATAAGCAAACCTTTGAGGTATCGATGGGTTCTACGTTGTCCCCTATTATCGCGGATATAGTACTGCAAAATTTGAATGTTTCCGTTTTAAAAAAAATTTAAATTTAGACCCGTTTTTTTTATTACTGTTATGTGGATGTCAATATTTAACCCGCGCCCGCCAACAATTTAAATTATTAAACAATTATGACTTAAGGCTCGTGAAAATTACCAACAAGATATGTATAAGGCCTTACGAGCCATTCTCAAGATGTTTTGAGTAGAAACTTATACGTGTATATATATACATACACATGTAACAAAATTCAATTTGTAAATTTTTACAAGTGAGTGTTTTTTGAGTTGAAAACTCAATTCTTAAATTCATACGGGATGCCAGATTTGCATCTCACATATGAGAGACCCCGGATACCCCTCTTACTAATTTTTAAAATTTTGCAAAAAAACCTCCTCTGCCAGGAGTCGAACCTGGAATCTCCGGCTTTCCGTGCCATCGCCTTTCCTGTTAGGCCACCGAGGCACTTGGAGTTAGTTTCGCACTATACATATATCAAAGATGGTCTGATAATGTTGTTTAACGCATTCTTCAGCCAGCGTAATTTTTAAACAATTATGACTTAAGGCTCGTGAAAATTAATTTAAGAATTGAGTTTTCAACTCAAAAAACACTCACTTGTAAAAATTTACAAGTTGAATTTTGTTACATGTGTATGTATATATATACACATATAAGTTTCTACTCAAAACATCTTGAGAATGGCTCGTAAGGTCTTATACATATCTTGTTGGTGATTTAAATTATCTTTTGGATCCTTTTAACAGATATAATGACACATTAAAGGTGACGATTGAGACGCAGGATGGAAATTCTTTCAGCTTTTTAGTCGTCAAACTGATTGTGTTTACTAACGGGACAATCATGTGCAACTGGTATCATAAACCTACATATTCGGACAGGTATTTAAATTATCACTCTTCATACCCAATCTCTCGAAAACTAAAAACTATTATCGGAATGGTAGACAAAGCTCTATTGGTGTCCCACCCTGTGTTTCAAGCAAAAAATATAAACTTTATACTCAACATCTTCATCTCCAACAACTATCCGTTGGAAATAATTTTTAAAGTCATTAATGACCGAGTACAATATTTGATTGCAAACAAAATTAACGGAATATTGACCAGTTTGTCCAAACCAACTTCAAAATCGATAAAAAGTATTTTGTTGTACCTTTAATACCTAAAATATTGCACACAATTTCAAAATCGTTGAAAACGGGAGATAAAAATATGTTAGCTTATAGAAGTCTCACTAAATTGAATCGATTTATCAAAAATATTAAAGATCCTGTAGATATTGAAAAAACGTAGTTTATAAGTTGCAATGTAATGATTGCAATGCTTCGTATGTAGGCCAGACTGAGACAACTCAAGACTAGGGTTTCTAAACACAAAAATCAAATTAATTGTCGCGAGGAGAATGTTTCTGTAGTTACATAGCATAGAATTGACACGGACCACAATTACAATTGGCAAAATATCAAAGTCTTGGACACAGAATCTTCCTTCTTCAAGAGATCCGTTTCCGAGGTGATACACATCACATTATAAAGCAATTCACTTAACGTCATTTCGGACACGGACAAGCTAAAACCATATTTTTCTTTGTTGGAAAATTACAAGGCGACTTAGGCTGCGTTCCGAGTTACCCATGAAGTGCATAAACTGCATAGAAAGTCGTTTCGATTAAAACAATGCGCGCATTGAAAGCGCTTTGATAAAGTTAAGAAGTCCCTAGATTGTACTAACCGTACTGAATTCCGAACATTTTTTCTAGCGCATTGACTGCTTCTGCTCTGACTTAAGGCACTTGGTGCGTTCGATGCGTTTATGCAGTTTATGTGCCTATTGATTAAAACCGCATCTTCTGCCACAGATCTACGCCTATTAGCATAGGCGTCGGTAAATCTGGCATAATTAGAAAACAGTGCTTGTATTTTTAACCCGCAAATTCTATCCTGAGGCGATATGCTTCGTCAACATTTGATCGGTTCCCGTCTGCTAGGTTTGTAACGGTCCTACTTTTTCTTTTGTTTAGGCTTATTCCGTTTTGTTTAAGTTACTTTAATATTAGCTGCGGAATAGCTCGTCGGGATCAAGGTGAAGTAAAAATAGAGCACTTGGTTAGTTTCGGAACAAGAACAATAATAGAATTTATTAATAAAAACAAGAAAAAGAATATTTACAATAAAAGAAAGAAAGAAAAAGATATATACTGTACTAAAAATAAGTTTCGGTAAAAATGATTAAATTGCTGGTGCTTGAAAAGTGAGTTTATCAAGATCGCAAGATATCCAGTCAGATTCGGAAAAATATTTACATCGCATAGTCGCTTTCTTACGGAAAAGTGATCTTTGATGATCGGCCGGCCCTCTTCGCTAGGCTTAATACGGCGCTGTTATTCGCTCGTTCCCCTGGAGCGGATCTAGCGGAATGAGCCGGTTCTCCCGGCAGAGAATCAGGGATTCCCCGGAGCGGAGCAGAAGCGGATACCGGTTTACCCGGCAGAGGATCAGAGATTCCCTGGAGCGGAGCGGAGCGGATGCCGGTTTTCCCGGCGGAGAATCAAAGATTCCCCTGAGCAGAGCGGAGCGAATGCCGGTTTACGCGGCAGAGAATCGAAAGATTCCCTGGAGCGGAACGGAACGGATGCCGGTTTACCCTGCAGAGAATCAAGAGATTCCCCGGAACGGAGCGAAGAAGATGCCGGTTTACCCGGCAGAGAATCAGAGATTCCCCGGTGAGGATCGGATCGCAGAGTCGCCGTCGGTTTGTCCGACCGAGAAGGAGCTTCCCTAGGTGCTTCTCGTTAGATCTGGAGATCAGAGCAGATCTGATCTTCTCAGTTTTTGGCCCGGTTTTGATACCCGCAGTTTTCCGCGGGCGGGATTGACAAAATACGCGGAAAACACTTGTTTATTTGTTACGCTGAATGTTTCGTGGCGCGACGGGGCGCGCAGTGCGGGCGCGGTATCAGCTAGCATTTGTAGGCGCGAAGAAACGCGCGGTGCGGGCGGCGCGTAGGCCGGCAGCATGTATTTTGCACATGTTGCAGTTTTGATAAGTTTATTTTGGCGCTATGCGCCGTTTTTGGACCGGGACAGATGGTCGGTCCCGGCCGTAACGATTTACATCGTTACATTTCCATCCTCCTTAGGGGAAAGACGTGTTTCTACACGTCTTCAGCCGCCTTCGGCTGTCGAATTAAAGAGTCCACCGCCCGTCGTGCAATTCCGCCTTGAACTTTCTCCATGTATGGCGAGCCTGGTGCGGGACGTTGATGAATCACCCCGGTTGAATCTCCACCTGTGACTCTAGCACCAGGTTGCGTGGAGCTAGCGGCACGGCTGGAGCGACGGTGATGGCCTGAACGGTGCTTGCGGCGGTGGTTGCCTTGAGCCGCATAGGATACGGCTGTGTAATCGCTTGGATCCCTAATCTCGTGGTGGCTCGGCGGCGGTTCACGTCTGGCGCCGTCAATCTGCGTATCTTCTGCGCCGTTTCCGGGATTACTTTGGCGGGAACCGTTGTCGTTGGCCCGTCGAGGTCCTCATCAAGGTCGGAGTCCCCGAAAAGATTCTTGAGCACCTGTCTGCGATTTCTTGCCGGCTTCGATTCCGGTGGTGCTGGTTTTTCTTCGACCAGATGTACGATACTCTCGAATAATGTTTCAAGAGTTTCGTCTGGCATTTCCGAGTATTGCTGCTCTAACGCTCGGTCTGCGCTCATTTTTGCGATTGATACTTTCTTGAATTTCTTCACGGCTCTTATAGGCGAGGAATTGTTTTCTTTATAGTGACCGTCCTTGATCCTTATTGTTCATATACACCGTGCTTCGGTTTTGTCTATTTCTGTTTCACTTTTGCTATCCTCGTCGTTGTTTTGATCGGCCGGGCGCAGTCTTTTTAAATCTCGCACGTGAACGTGCCGGTGCCATTTGTTTTGACGGTCTTGTAAATCTGCTATCACCGGTGAAATGTATCGTCTGACTTTTAAATTCCCGACGTAACGTGGCGCGAGCTTTGCGTTAAATCTTTGTGCTTTATTTGACAGGGGGTAGACACGTTTCCAAACTTTATCCCCTGTTTCAGGTCTCCAGTCTCGTCGACGCAAGTTATAATACCGTGCTTGACGTTGAAACAATTGGGCGAAATGTATCTTGACTAGCTCGAATGCGTCTTTTAGTCGTTTCTTTAGTACATGAGGTGCGGCGGCGGCGGCTCGTGGCGGGCGGTCGTTGGCATTCGGACGCGGTAGTTCTTGGCCGTGATTTAAATATGCCGGCGAGTATCTGGTTGCTTCGTGTCGGGCCGTGTTATACGCGAATTGCAGTGCTGGGACTTGTTTGTCCCACTGTTTTTGACTGCGTGTTACGAATTGCGCTATCATTGTTTTGATTGACCTGTTTGTCCTTTCCACCGGGTTGCATTGTGGTATCCTGGCAGGTGTGAATCGGTGACGAATTCCTAGGCTCTGTAACAGTTCAAACATTTGCTTTGATTTTAACTGCATGCCTTTGTTTGATATTATCTCTTCCGGACAACCATGTCGTAGCACGATCTGCTCGTACAGCGCTGTTGTCACGGCGGAACCGGTGGCTTTGCGGAGCGGTTTACATTCCACCCATTTGGTGAATCTGTCTTGCATCACAAACAGCCAAATACACCCTTGAGTCAACCATGGTAGCGGGCCGATGAGGTCGATGGTTACTTGCTGCCATGGTGCATTGACAGGTTCTGTGTGGAGTTTCCCGGCTGGCTTCGTCGGCGTAATTTTGTGACGCAAGCAGTTCTCGCATGTCCGGACGTATTTCATTATATCCTAGAACATGCCCGGCCAGTAGTAAATCTGTGCCACCCGTGCTATAGTTTTTGCCACTCCTAATTTCGTCTCGTTCTTCCTTTGGAACGCATCGTTTCCACTGTTCGTCTAGTTCGGTTTCGCGGAAATAGAGACTGTGTAGTACTTGCCTGTACAGTTGCCCGTTGCGTATCTGGTAGTCGGGCAAGTCTTCCGGTGTTTCTGTCATCTTTCTTATTATGCGGCTGTACCATTTACATGGTCTGTTGATCTGGACGTTGCATATTTTGTTTTTCCGTGATAACGCATCCGCTACCTTGTTTAGTGCGTCTTTTCTATATCTCACCTTGAAGGTATATTGTTGGAGTTCGAATAACCATAGTGCTAGTCGACCGGTTGTTTCTCCAGTTGCTGTAACCACTGTAGTGATTGATGGTCTGGTAAGACTATGAATTTATATCCTTCGAGGTACATTCTCATTCGCCGTATGCCCCAGACGACGGCGAAGCATTCTAGCTTGGTCGCGCTGTAATTTTTCTCGGCGCCATTCAGTGTTCGGCTTGCATATGCCATCACTTGTTTGCCTTCTTCCGAATTTTGTGTTAGCACTGCCCGAAGGCCGTGCGTGCTTGCGTCCGTCTGGAAAATGAATTGTCTAGAGAAATCCGGACAATCCGGAGAAATCATGCCAGTATTGGTGCGGTAGTCAGTATTCTTTTTAATTTCTGGAACGCTTGCTCCTGATCGTCTTTCCAGTACCACTTTATATTTTTCCTTGTGAGCTGTGTTAACGGTGCTGCAATTATTGCAAAGTCCTTAATAAATCTGCGGTACCAGGATGCCACACCCAGGAATTGTTTCACTTTTCGGAGATTTGTTGGTGTCGGCCATTCTGTGATCGCTTCAATTTTTTCTGGATCCGTTTGAATTCCGCGTTGATTGATCAGTCCCAGGTATTTTAGTCGTTCCCGTCCGAACCGGCATTTGTCCGGATTCGGCTTTAGCTTTGTTTCCCGAAGACGCCGAAATACTTCTTTTAGAAGCGCGAGGTGCCGATCACATGTTCTGCTGGGTACAATGATGTCGTCTAGATATACTAGCACGCGCGGTTCGAGCTTTGATCCTAGGATTGTATCCAGTCGTTGAAATGTAGCGGGAGCCGAGTGCAAACCGAACGGCATCATGCGGAATTGCATGAGCTCTCGGCCTGGTACCGTGAATGCCGTTATTGCTCGGCTTTCCGGTGTCAGTGAAACTTGCCAGTACCCGCTTTTCAGGTCGATTGTGGACAGATACCGGGCGCCTCTTAATTTGTCCAGTGTTGCCGGGATGTGCGGTAGCGGGTAGCATCTTTCTCTGTGACTTCATTGATCTTTCTGAAGTCAATGCAGAAGCGATATTCTCCAGTTTTCTTTTTAACAATGACTACCGGTAAATTCCATGCACTTTTGGATGGTTCAATTATCCCTTCTTTCAGCATTTTGTCTACTTCTGCGTCGATCACTGCCTGCATTGCTGGATTCCGCGGCCGGTATCTTTGTTTGATCGGTGTATCCTCTTTTAGCCGGATATGGTAATGAAGGACGTTCGTTAGCCCCTTGATGTTTCTGAACTTTTGCAACTCCTTGTCTAGGAATTCTTCCAGTTGCTTTCTTTCGTTAATTGCCAATGGCGACAATCCTTCTGTCATGGAAAACATATCCAGATTCTGTCTATTTTTCCTCCGGCTATCTTCTTTTGCTGGTACGATTGGTAGCCTCATTTCATGCCATAGGTCTACTCCAATGAGCTTTGGAGTTGGCAGTCCCGGCATTACTAAGAATCTATGCTTATATCTTTTTCCTCCGAACTCGATTTTTAATCGGTATGCCGCTTTGACGCTGGACTGGTTTCCATCGGTCACTGTTATCCCCGTTTCCACGGCCCTTTCAGCGTAACCCTGCTTTTCTGACAACGCTGCGGCTTCACTATTAATAAATGACAAGTCGGATCCGGTGTCTAGCAGTGTCTCTATGGCGTTTCCGTGGAAATTAATCTATATGTATGGCCGCGGTTTAAAGTTAATTATTGGTTAGACCGGCTCGTTGCGGCAGTTTCCTCGGTCCCTGCGGCGTTTTCCGGACGTGGATGACAGTCTTTTGTCAGTACTCCGTCTTTACTGCATTGCAAACAGAATTTCTTTGCAGGTCTCTGGCACTGCTACCTCGTATGCCCCCGTTGCTTGCAGCGCCAGCAGCATTCTGCCCAATTATATACTGCCGCTGCAGTAGCTACCGGTGGCTTCCGGAATTCTCTCTTCTGTTCCTCGAGCTCTTCGTACTCGGCGACCAATGCTGTTAACTCGACGATTGTTTGAAATTTCCACGACGTATGTAAAACTTAAAGTTGGGCGCCATATTGGCATACAGCCGCTGGAACTGTTGTTCTGTCGTGAATTCTCCTGCCCGGCGCATTTTTGTGAGCAGCTCGGTGGCATACGTCTTGAATGGTTTGTTTTGCCGCTGTTACCGGTTGAGTACCTCTGTTGTCAGTTTTTCTCGGAAAGCTGGTGACAGGTATTGATTTATAAATTCTCGCCGGAATTGTTGCCAAGTGTCAAAAAAAGCTTTGTTGTTTCTATGCCACAACAGCGCTTCTTTGCGTAACAAAATTGGCAGAAACTTGAGTAAAATCTCGTCTGGACATCCGGCTGCCTCGGCTAACTCCTCAATGTGCTCGAGGAAGCCCAGTGGATCTTTCCTGTCAAATTGTACCCCCATTTACGCAGTTGGCTCATTGCTTTCCCTGCGTCGAGTGTCGGTGATGCTGGTGGATTTTGCATTTTTGTTTGTTGCCCTCTGTATTCCTGGATATGCTGAATTCTTTCTCGAAAACGTTCTTAGTTTTTGGCGTAACTCTTTGATCGTCCCTGTTGAGTTGATCTCTTGAGTCGTCAGTTCGCTGATCAATTGTTTTTTTGAGAGTTTCTGTATCCATGCCATCGTTGAATTTTAGGTTGCTGTACAAACAGTAACCTAAAGGCTTAGGTTGCTAACAAATCTTTCCGGAACAACAAAAAAAACAAAAAAGAAAAAAGAAAACAAAATGCTCTGAATTGCTACCAAACCTCAAGTTTGGTTGTACAGTAGCTATTTGGTATTCAAGTCAATCTGTCTTTACTCTGTTTTATTTCATCTGTTCGGGCGCCATGTAACGGTCCTACTTTTTCTTTTGTTTAGGCAACTTCGTTTTGTTCAAGTTAATTTAACAATAGCTACGGAATAGCTCGTCGGGATCAGGGTGAAGTAAAAATAAAGTGCACTTGGTTAGTTTTGGAACAAGAAACATAATAGAATTTATTACTAAAAACAAGAAAAAGAATATTTACAATAAAAGATAGAAAGAAAAAGATATATAATGTACTAAAAATAAGTTTTGGTAAAAATGATTAAATTGCTGGTGCTTGAAAAGTGAGTTTATCAAGATCGCAAGATACCCAGTCAGATACGGAAAAATATTTACATCGCATAAAAGTCGCTTTCTTACGGAAAAGTGATTTTCGGTGATGATCGGCCGGCCCTCTTCGCTAGGCTTAATACAGCGGTGTTATTCGCTCGTTCCTCTGGAGCGGATCTAGCGGAATGAGCCGGTTTGCCCGGCGGAAAATACGAGATTCCCCTGGAGCGGATCTAGCGGAATGAGCCGGTTCTCCCGGCAGAGAATCAGAGATTCTCCAAAGCGGAGCAGAAGCAAATGCCGGTTTACCCGGCAAAGAATCAAAGATTCCTCGGAGCGGAGCGGAACGGATGCCGGTTTACCCGGCGGAGAATCAAAGATTCCCCGGAGCGGAGCGAAATGGATGCCAGTTTGCCCAGCCGAGAGAATAAGAGACTTATTATCCCGAAGAGAATCGAATCTTAGAGTCGCTGTCGGTTCACCCGACCGAGAAGGAGCTTCCTTAGGTGCTTCTCGTTAGATCCGGAGATCGGAGCAGATCTGATCTTTTTGGTTTTTAGCCCGGCTTTTATACTCGCAGCTTTCCGCGAGCGGGGTTGACAAGATGCGCGGAAAACACGTGTTTATTTGTTACGTTGAATGTTTTGTGGCTCGGCGGAGCGCGCGGTGCGGGCGCGCGCAGGCCGCTTGTTAACGCGGGGAGCGCGCAGTGAGGGCGGCGCGCAGGCCGCTTGTGGCGTGGTGTTTGCGCGGTGCGGGCGGCGCGTAAGCCGGCAGCATGTATTGTATACATGCTGCAGTTTTGATAAGTTTATTTTGGCGCTATGCGCCGTTTTTGGGTCGGGACGGATGGTCGGTCCCGGCCGTAACGATTTACATCTTTACAGGGTTATTTGCGTCTCGATTTTTTTTATCTTGTATCCAAGACTGTCTTAAATTAGCGGTTTTCTTGTTGATGAACGACAAGTCTGCGCCTGTGTTCAACAGCGCCTCAATTTCTTGTCCGTGCAGATTAAAATTGATATATGGCCGCCGTTTAAACTTAATGTTTACTAAAGTAATAACATATAAATATATAGGGACATGAAGAGCCGTTCGCAGGATGTTGTGCGTGAATGGGTTTTAAATATATATAAATATGTATACACGTATATATACTTCTCGAAATAATTGTTTTCCTCCATATAGGATGCTGGATTTGCATCACATATATATAAAGGACACCGTATACCCTCCTAACTAAATTAAGAATATTGCGAAAAAAACTCCTCAGCCAGGAGTCGAACCTGAAATCTTTGGCTTTCCGGGCCGTCGCCTTCCCTGTTAGGCCACCGAGGCACTTGGAGTTTGTCTCGCAATACTTCGTATATCTATCAAATATGATCAGATTTTTGTAATACCGCTTCTTTCTCCTACGTAAATTTTAACAATGTTATGTTTACTGTGCGGACCTAATGCGGTGCTTCCTTCAGTCCCCGCGGCGTTTCCCGGAAACGGATGGCATTCTTTTGTGAGCACTCCGTCCTTGCCGCACTGTGAGCAAACTTTTTGTGCTGGTTTTTGGCATTGCTGCTTCGTATGCCCTCGCTGCTTGCAGCGCCAGTAGCATTCTACTCGATTGTATACAGAAGCCACGGTCGCAACGGGCGGTTTGCGAAATTCCTTCCGTTGTTCCTCCAAGTCTTTATACTCAGCGACTAACGCTGTCAATTTGCCCACGGTCCGGAAGCTTCCCCGGCGAATGTAAAATTTGAAATCTGGAGCTATGTTTGTGTACAATTTTTGTACCTGATGTTCCGGCAAAAAATCTCCTGTTCGGCGCATCTTGTAAGCAATTCTGTGGCATAAGTTTTAAATGACTCGTTCTGTCGCTGCTTACGATTTAGAACTTTCGTCGCAAACTGTTTCCGGAATGTCGGTGACAAATACTGCCGCAAAAATTCCTGCCGGAATTGTTGCCACGAATAAAAAAACATCCTATTGTTACGATGCCAAAACAATGCTTCCCCACAAAGTAATACCGGTAGTGATTTAAACAGCATCTCGTCGGGGAGCCCGGATGCTTCGGGCAATTCTTTCACATGTTCTCGAAACCCGAGCGGATTGTTTCCGTTAAAATACACCTTCCATTTTTGCAACTGACACAACGCTTTTGCTGCGTCTATAGTAGGAGCGGGAGTGGCTGCTCTGTACTCGGACTCATGTGCGGTTTCTGCATACGCCAAGTTCTTCCTCGAGAATGAAGGGAGTCTCTGCCGTAGTTCTTTTATCGTGCCTGACGAGTCGATATCACGACTCCTCAGCTCGATAACACAGCCACACAAAAAAAAAAAATTTCTTTGGCCTGGGGATCAGACCATGTTTATTATATGTTTTTGGGGTCGCTGAATCCGAATCCGAGGTCCATTAAACCCTATCGGGTCGGGGTTCCGCCATAACCTCAAAAAACACCATAATCTAAGCTCGAAACCCATATAATCTTTTGATTCAAGCCA
>NW_018021612.1:23414-37923 GCF_002006095.1 Pseudomyrmex gracilis
TGGTCATGAATGATTGACATTTTAATCACCGTGATAGGCTTATGGAGCTATGGGGATATAGGGTTATGGGATTATGGGGTTAATGGGTCATGGGGTTCAATAGCATGGGTTTTCAATAGCATTGGTTTTTGTGGCTTGAATCAAAAGATTTTATATGGGTTTCGAGCTCAGATTATGGTGTTTTTTGAGGTTATGGCGGAACTCCGACCCGATGGGGTTTAATGGACCTCGGATTCGGATTCAGCGACCCCAAAAACATATAATAAACATGGTCTGATCCCCAGGCCAAAGAAATTTTTTTTTTTGTGTGGCTGTGTAATTAACTGTTCCGTAGAAAGTTTCTGTATCCAAGCCATTGCTGTAACAGATCTTCACAAAGCAAAGACAAAAAAAAACAAAGAAGAAAATAAAACGAAATGCTACGGAACCTCATGTCGGGTTGTACCGTAGTCGTATCGTGCGTTATTTTTCTGAAGTTACTCTGATATTACTCCATCTTAATTTATAACTGTTCGGGCGCCATGGAATGGTGCGACATTTTTGTCGAGACGTATTCCGTTGTAACTAGTTACATTCATTATTAAACTGCAAAATAGCTCGTCGGGATCAAGGTTCGGTTAAGGTAAAGTAATTAGAGTAGACTCGGTTATGTTTTACCAAGAAACGGAATAATAAGTGTTTATTAAAAAAAAAGAAAAAGAAAGTATTAACACAGCAAATTTTACAACAGATATCTAGAAAAGTGGAATTTAGGAAGAAAGTGAGTTAAGTAAAGATATCCTGAAAAGTGATTTTCGAAAAGCAAGTTTTCGTATAGTGAGTACAAAGAATATTTACACAGAAAATGAACAGTGATTTCAGACGAAAAAACGCTTTCTTACGGAAATTTATTCCTTGCGGTTGGTCGGTCTTTTTCCGCTAGGCGTAGAGCGGCGTCTTTGTTTCTCCTCTTCGGAGAATACCGTGCTTCTGGAACGGCTTGACACAAAGGCCGGTTTTCCCGGCGGAGAATGCGAGATTCCTCTGGAGCAGAGCGGAACGGGAGCCGATTTTTCCGGCGGAAAATACGAGATTCTCCTAGAGCGAAGTGGAAGGAATGCCAGTTTGCCCGGCGGAAAATACGAGATTCCCCTGGAGCGCAGCAAACGGAAAACCGGTTTTCCCGGCAAAAAATACGAGATTCTCCTGGAGCAAAGCAAACGGAAAGCCGGTTTGCCCGGCGGAGAATACGAGATTTCCCTGAAGCGGAGTGGAAGGAATGCCGATTTGCCCGGCGGAGAATACAAGACTCCCCTGGAGCGGAGCGAACGGAAAGCCGGTTTACCCGGCGGAGAATAAAAGATTCCGCTAAAGCGGATCAAACGGAAAGCTGGTTTGTCCGGCGGAGAACGCGAGATTTTCTGGAGCGGAGCGGAACGAATGCCGGTTTACCTGGCGGAGAATCAGAGATTTCCCGGAGCGGATGCCGGTTTACGCGGCGGAGAATCAGAGATTCCCCGGAGTGGAGCGGAGCGGATGCCAGTTTATCCGGCGGAGAATCGAAGATTCCTCGGTGCGGAGCGAAAAAGATGCTGGTTTTCCCGGCGGAGAATCGAAGATTCCCCAAAGCGAAACGGAACGGACGTCAGTTTACCCGGCAAAGAGAATATGAAACTTATTCTCCCGAAAAGGATTCAATCTTTGACTCGCTGTCGGTTTGCCCGACCGGGAAGGAGCTTCTTTAGGTGCTTCTCGCTATATTCAATAATCAGAAAAATCTGATCTCTTCGCTTTTGGGTCCAGCTTTTATATTTGTCGTTTTCTGCGGAGCGGGGTTGACAAAATGCGCGGAAAACAACTGATTGTTTGTCACAAAAGTAGTTTAGTGATGCGGCGGGGCGCGCGGTGTAGTCGGTAAATCAGCTGTTCGCTTTGTGGCGCGGTGAGGCGCGCGGTGCGGATACAAATTACTTGGTGGCGCGGGGAGCGCTTGGTGCGGGCGGTACGCTGTCGCTTGTAGGCAAGGCAGGCGCGCGGTGCGGGCGGTGTACCTTCGCTCGTAGGCACGGCAGGCGCGCGGTGCGGGCGGTATGTCTTTGCTTGTAGGAAGGCCGGCGCGCGGGGCGGGCAGTGCGCTCGAAACTAGCGTGTATATTATACACGTTGCAATTTTGATAAGTTTATTACGCGCAATGCGCCGTGTTTGGGCCGGGACGGATGGTCGGTCCCGGCCGTAACGATTAGCATCGTTACAATGTGTTCCACGCACACACTTGGTGACACCACGGGACACACACCGCAGTGTCACCTCTTTACGGACCACGTGCAAGACGAGTTGAGGCCTCCACTCCAACCCGTACGGTCCTGCGGCGACTTCACCGACCAACCACAACCTTTCTGAAATGGACGGTACCACTCCAGGGACTAACACCCGCCGCAAAATCTCCTTAAGCGCTGCTCTCACCAGCGCGTCTCCGTAAGGGTGATGGGCTAACAAAAGTATCCGGCTCCTCCCAACAACCATCACCCCGAACTACTCTCTCCTTCCCCTGGACGGGGAAGGGGAAAGTTATGTTACTGTCACGGAGTGCCACGACCTTGAGTACAAACGCGAGGAACGGGGGCCCCGCCTCCCGCTCGCGCACGCTCTTGAGATTTCCTCAGAGGGAAAGAGAGCCTTTTTTTCTGTCGTTCGGCTACCTCCTTCTGCTCCATCACAGTGGAGCAGAAAGAGACGACTGCTTCCCACTCTTTCTTTTCTCTGGAGAACAACGCCTTCATCAGGCTCTCCAGGGGGAGGTCCCCATCTATTTTAGCGACCAGTTCTCGGCGCTCATGAGTTTACCGTGGACACTCTTCCACGGTGTGCTCCGCCGAGTCACTGGCCGCCCCACATTCGTGACACTGCGTCGTTGGCTCGCGTCCGATGCGACACAGGTACTCACCAAAGCAGCCATTTCCTGTAAGCACCTGCGTCATACGGTATGTGAGGCGTCCGACCCCGTTGTTCAACCCCACTTCTAAGTGGGGCCGGACAATCCGAACGACTTTCTAAGCGTCCACGTCTGGCTCGCTCAGAAACTGCTCCCAATCAAGGAGTAGCTGTCGCCGAGATTGGCGCTCCAACTCGGCGAAGGCCTCTCGCAGGGCATCTTCTGCGACCTTCCTGCTGGAGTTCGACTCGGCAAGAATATCTCGCCGAGTACATACCAGCAAGAAGGGAGGTAAGGGGAGGCATTCCCGCCAGTATGCCCGTCGTCTCTCTAGCCACAGTGCGGAAGTCGCACATTACACAAAGGGCTGCTACTCTCTGGGAGGCGCGGAGCAATCCAAGTTTGCTCCGCACTCCTGCTCTCGCAGCGGCCTCCGCCCACAACGGTGCCCCATCCAGAGCCACCGAGTAGACAACATTACCGTAGAGACGACGGACCTTACACCTCGGATCCCCAAAGTTTGGTTGAATGCGCGCCAGCGCATTGGCTACTTTTCAAACCCTGGGGGCCAAACAAGCAAAATGCTCGTCAAAGCGCCACTTCGGGTCAAGGTAGAGGCCAAGGTACTTTATGGTAGTACCTATCCAGAGCAGTGCCTCACTTACAAAAAGACTGAGTTCTGGGAGCCGTCCACGACAGTGGTCATAAAACTACATGGCTTTGGTTTTGTAAACGGCCACTTTGAGACCTAGTTTCTCGATGCGGCCAACGACGCAGTTCGTACCGCACTTGGCCAACAATCTGGTCCTACTCCAGTCTCCCCCAGAGGCAACTATCAAGGTGACATCTGCATAGATGGCCGATATCCTTTTGGGAACCGCGGCCTGGATTACTACGTTGTATTCGAGATTCCACAACAATAGGCTGAGAACTGACCCCTGTTGAATCCCGCGGTACATCTCCCTGTGCAGTTGTGATACGTACCGGCCGGTATACCTTATCTTCCTGCGACGGAAGTAGTTACCAAAAAGCCTACTCAGATAGGGTGGACCCTGTAACGTTCAAGGACCCACCCTATGCTGTCCCAGGGGAGGGAGTTGAAGGCATTGGATATATCTAGTAAGACAGCCAATGCCCTCCTTCCCTGCGTGACCGACGCATCCGTGAGGGACCTTAAGCTGAAAACGGCGTCCACCGTTGACCGTCCCCCACGGAATCCGTACTGGCAGTCGACCAGGTCGGAACTTACCCGTGACAGGTGCTCGACGAGACAATTGGTAATGATGCGCTCCAAGAGTTTGCCCGCCTCGTCGGGTAGACAAATCGACCGGTACGCGGATGGCGAATCTGCAGGTCTTCCACCTTTACGGAGCCGGAACAGGTTGGCTTGTTTCCATGCTGGGGGGAACCAGCTTACCCTCATGCAATTCGTAAATATTTGCCTGAGGCGCTCTCCAAAGGGACCATGTCTGATGGCAACGCCCAATACTTTGCCGGGCATGCCGTCGGGACCAGGAGTTTTTCCGCGTCATCCGACGGACGGCCTGGCGGAATTTCTTCTCCGTGACTTCCAGTTTGTTGGACCACTCCGGTCCAACGCGGAGTGGTCCAACTGTGGCTCTCGGAAGGGCCAATCACCCCTCCCGCCAGGAAAGAAAGTGGACACGACCTTCTCCAGGAGCTGGGTGTCTAAACTCTTCGTGATCGGCGGGGTTTACGGGCAAAGTTTGCCCATTACTAGACGGTAAGGACGGACCCATGGATCCGCGTCGGTCGTTTTGAGGAGTTCAGTTCAGGCTCGGAACTTTGCCTTCTTGATAGCGGCTCTTAAGGCTTTGCGCGCTGCGCGGTAGCTCTCAAACGCCGCCTCCGTTGCTCGAGCTGCCTCGTCGCCAAGATGGAGTCGACGACGGGCATAAGTGTATTGATGGTGGGCTCGAATGTTCGTGGTCCGAAGGCCACCAATTTCCTCCAACCATCAATACACCGACTTCCGGTTTGGTGGTCCGCGAGAGCGTAGCATTGCTGCATTGCACAGCATGTTGAGAGTCCCGCGGAACCACCGAAGCTCCGCGGAAGTCACGCGGCGCAGCTGGTGGACATGGCCAAGCCGCAACCTAGACAGCGGCAGACAGAATACTAGGGTCCAGTTTGCGAAGGACCCACTCTTGGGAGCGGGATTTACATCCCACCCCGTGGCGACCCCGAGGGGGGCCAGAGAGTACGGAGACCCTCATCGTTATGTAACAATGATCTAAGAGAGTGTCCAAATCGACCCTGATCTTCCACTCAGACACACCTGTCACAGCGGACGGGAAAGCAAAGGTCACATCTACGATAGACCTCCCGTTACGTCTAACGCACGTGTGCTGCGTACTTTTATTGAAAACGGTAAGGCCGCAGACCGCCACACAATCTTTAACGGCCTTTCCACGCACTTCAGTCCTAAGGAAGCCCCAAGTTCCCGACTTAGCGTTAAAGTCTCTCAAGACCAGGAAAGGACGAGTCTGGTAACGGTGTATCACTCACTCCAGCCCGCTCAAATGCACCTCAAACTTGTGGAAAGGCTTTGTGGGTGAGAAATAACACCCGGCAACGGCCAATTTTCTCCATTCAACTACTACGTAACCTTCTCTCCTCTCTAGAGGAGAGAAAATAGTTGACTCCGGCTTAGAACCCTACCGAAAGAACACGGCGACCGAGCCGTCCTCGGATCCTAACAACGACGGATGGTCGGGAAGGGAGTAGGGCTCGGCCGCTACCGCCAATGTTCCACCGAGCTCCGTGAGGCTTTGGACCACAAGGTCCTGGGCCTCACGGGCTTGATTGAGATTACCCTGGAGAAGGAACGCCATTACGAGACGTCCATTTCTTTTTTCTTCGGAGCACCGCTCTTAGAAGGGGAGGGAGGTGCATTCCCCTCGCTATTACTCACCGAGACGCTGGGCTTGACAGTGGAAGTTCCTCCGGACTGAGTGGGCTAGGTGCCACTCTGTTTTGCGGCCTTGGAAGCCCGCTTGCCCTTGCCGGGGGCCGGGGCACACGCTCTACCCCCCAGGCGGTAGTTCGCGAGACGATCAATGTTTGCACACAATGGGCACTTGGGTGCCGACTTGGAACATGTCGACACCCTGTGGCCCCGGTCGCCGCACCGATAACAGCGACTCCTCCGGTCTTTCTTTGGAGCGATGTATGTGCACGCTGACTCACGTGCCCGCGCCGAAGACACCTATGGCACTGGAGGGGTCGTCTCTCCAGCACCTCAACGGGTGCTCTCAGCCCACTCGTATGGCCTCAGCTGTCACGACCTTTTGGGCCGCAACTAGGGGGCACTGCACCCACGCAGTAAACAGTCCACCGGGAGAAACACGTGTTTGGCCGACCTTTACATCGGTCGGTCGACAGCCGACGATGGATGCCACCGCGTCCCTCACCTCATTGGGGGGGATTGACTTGTCGAGGCCACGAACCCGTATATCTACGGTTTTAATGGGCCTCGCGATTCTTCCCTCCCTTTTCTGTGATCAGGAGGAGCATAGCTTCGTAAAGCTTATCCGCCCTGGTTTTGCTGTCTGCATCAGGAACCTCGAGAATTAAGTCCCGGTGAGCGCCTCCTTGAGCGGAGGTCCGTTATGCCGAGGGGCTCTAAGGCCACTTTGTTCCGAACATACTGTAGGACCTCCCCCAGAAAACCCGTGGCTGCTCCTTCTGGGGCAGTGAGGACAACCGCCGCTAAACGGAAGCGGCCTCTCCAGCTTAGGTTTGGGAGGGGTGGACTTAGCCGTTCCCGCTCCCGGTAGTTCTTTCTTCTTCTTACGTCCCACCACCTGGGACCATGTGTCCTTCGTGGTGGTGAGAACAGAGGGCTGGTAGGAAGACGGTGGAGGGCCGGATGTAGGCGTGGGTGCCTGGAGAGTGGCCTTGGCCGTCTCCTCGTTCTCCGGCCGTGGTCCACCGCCGTCTCCCTTCTTGCCCTTTTTCTTCTTCTTTGCCTCCTTGCTGAGGACCTTATCTACTGCTGAAGCAGAGAGCAGGGACGTCGGTGCTTTTGTTGCGCAAATCGTAACGGGACCGCTGCGTCCCACTTCTACCGCAGCACCACCCTCTAGCCTCCCTTGGGATTCACCCCACAAAGAAGGACGGACGGACAGGCGATGCACGACCTGTTTGTAAAACACGGACAATTTCTCCGTTATCTGTCTGTCCATCTCCCTGCGGTAAACTTTAAATAGGGATTCAATATCTTTGAGTCCCACTGGCTGCACCGCAGGGTGTTCCTCGTCACTCCGCCGAGTGCTTACACCCGGCAGAAAACTCGCTGCCTTATTGCTCACCTCTCTCTCCCTCTCCGGAGAGAGAGAGGTCCATTTCCCGATCGGACTCCGGACTTGGATTTCGGGAAGGTTCCGGTCGGATCTTGGACCGTCGCGGCCTAGGCTCCCGCTGCGGGAACAGGGGTGACTTTTCCGCCGCGGCGGGTGTTTTAAACTTTGCCACTTTCAGCGAAGTCCATTCCCGCCGCATGTCACGCAATTTGTCATGAAGCGCGTCAACCTCGCGCTTCAGGACGACATTCTCTCGGGAGACACTGTCCAATTTTGTTTCGCGTCTCTGTCGGACCTCAAGGAAGCGACCGTCGTGCGCAGCTCGGTGACTTCATCATGGAGCTGCCTGTTTTGTCCCTCCGCTGGATTTCTCCCTCAGTGTCCATTTGGCTGGCAAGGATTCGAACGGCCTCCTCCATGTTTACCGCTGCCTCCTTGAGGTTTTTGATGTACGTGCTTTTCAACCTTTTTGACGTCACAGCCATCCTCACTACGGATGCCGCCAATCTTCCAGATTGTCGCACAATCTGGGACGTAGACATATTCTAGACAATAATCTCCGGGATTGGGAGTGAACCCCGTAGTGGTGGTCGTTCGGGCTGAGAAGAAGGGAGAGGCGCAGAGCCAGACGACCGAGTTGCCATCTTGATAGCCTCGAAGTCGTCGGCGAGCTCGCGTTCTGCCCGCAGCTCCAGCTCCCCTTCCTCCTGCTCGTTCAACTTACGCTTGGCCTCTGCTAAGCCTACATACTTTCCACTGGTAGGTCTGCCTCTTTCTTTTTTTCTTTTATCTCCCGGGGTGGGAACTTTACGAGAAGAGGGACCCCACCCCGGGGGATGTTGGGACTTTTGCTCCGGTCAGGCCCTACATCCGCTCACAGCAACGACTTCGACTTCCATGTCGGAGTAGTCCTGCGGCAATGATGTAACGACGGCGTCGGACGGAAGCCTATCGCAACTGCGCGAAGGCCCTGGCCGTTGTTCGCTCAACGACAAGGCAGGATGTTGGTTGCCTCTGCCGTTTTCACCCTCCGAGTCATCTGAGGACTACAGTTTGCCACGAGGGCGACCACTGCGAGACTCGGACGGCTATTCCTCTCTGCGACCCGCCGGACCTTTGCGGGGCGAATATGGGGGAATCGCTCTTTTCTTCAGTTGGTGGAGTATCACCGATCGTCGCAGGCACAGTATCTCGCGCCACCCCTGCGGGGTAAGCGACGCAGAGCCCGTCGTGTGATGACGACGAGAGGGAGCCAGGGACGGTAACTCCCTTACGCCTTTGTCAGGGTTTACTCCCCTAGTCCGATTGCATCGTGGCTGATAAGGTTGGACGTCTCCGGATTTGAAGTCAGAGTTTTTCCCCAGTTGCCCTCGCATATGGGGCTAAGTGGAGCTGAGAACTCCCGGTTTTTGTTTGAGGTTTTCCTTTCTCTATTCTCTCTCTTAGTACAGGAGCTCCATGAAGGCTTTCTTGGCATGGGTGACCCTGCCAGGGAATCAAGGATTCCTTGCTAGTATAGCCTCTTGCTTCACCGCTCCTAAGCCCGGGCACCACGTCAAGATGAAGAGAAACCGCCCAGGATGCTAACCTAATCTTTTTTTTATACGTAGTGGAAATCATTACGGATACCCTGACCTCCGGGGAAAAAAATCAGGATTATGTGGGATTCCCCCTTCTTTCCGCAAAAAAAAGGGGTATACCCACTAAAACCATTACGGTGTGTCGCTACTCGGCCCTTGGGGGGGAAGGACCCAAAAATTTCTGTCAGAAGATGCGCGCAGGTTCTTTCCTCGGGCTTAGGAGGAGGGAGGAGTTCCTTCTCCCATTTGATTCCTCGTGATTTTGGTGACACCGCAGGACACACTGCAATGCCACCCTTTCCGGGACAGCGTGCAGGACCGCTCGCACACGGCCCGAAAGTCCCCAGCGAAGGATAGAAGCGCGCTCTCGCTCCTTCTCGGCAGCCTCCTTCTGCTCCATCACAACGGAACAAAAGGAGACCACCGCTCTCCACTTTTCCTCTTCCCCGGAAGCAAGTGCATTAAGAAAGCCCTCCAGGGAAAGGTTGTCTTCAATATTGGCAGCCAGCTCTCGGCGGTTGTCTGCCCACCGTGGACATTCCTCCACGGTGTGCTTTACCGAGTCGCTGGCTGCCCCACACTCATGGCACTGTGCCGTTGGCTCTTTGCCTATGCGACACAGGTACTCACCGACGCAACCATGCCCGGTGAGTACTTGTGTTACCCCGTAGGTACGGTGTCCAACCCCGTTCTGTAACCACACCTCCAGGTGAGGTCAGACCACCGCGACAACTTCTTGGACTGTCGCACGGGGCTCATCCAAGTGCTGCTCCCAATCCAGAAGCAGCTGTTGTCGGGCCTGGCGCTCCAAGTTGGCGAGGGCCTCCCGCGAGGTGTTCTCTGCCAGATCTTCCTGTAGCGATTCGACGCGGCGAGCATATCTCGTCGCGTACATTTTTGCCAAGAGGGCCAGAGGAGGTACCCCCGCCAGCACACTCGCCGTCTCCGTGGCTACGTCTCGGAAGCCGCAGATAACGCGCAGAGCAATCGTCCTTTGCGCGGCGCGGAGCTGGGCAAACTTGCTCTGCGCTCCTGCCTCTGCTGCAACTCCCGCACAGAACGGTGCCCCATATAGAGCCACCGCGTGGACCACGTTGACACAGAGACGACGGGCTTTCTGCTTTGGCCCCCGAGGTTCGGCAATAGCCGGGCCAGGAAATTGGCCACTTGGCGAATCCGGGGGGGCCAGACGAGCAAAGTGCTCGTTGAATCGCAACTTTGGATCAAGATGTATACCCAGATATTTGATGGTTGTACCCACCTCGACCCTTGCCTCACTTACTCGGAGGCTGGTGTCTCTTGGCCGTCTACAACATGGTCTCCGTCTTGTGAACTTGGAGACAATCTTCGTGTCTTCTCCCAATCTGCTCCAAAGGCCACAACAAGAGTGTTATCCGCATAGCAGATGACGCTCAGGCCTCTGGGCAGAGCGGCCTGGATTACTACATTGTACCCGAGGTCTCATAATAAGAGGCCTAGCACGGACCCCTGGGGAACTCCGCGGTATATCTCCTTCTCGTGTGGTATAACCGAGTACTGTATCCAGTGTACTGTATTCTCCTGTCACGGAAGTAGTCTTCAAGGATTCTCTTAAATAGGGTGGGACTCCGTGATGGTTGAAAGCCCATCTTATGCTGTTCCAGGGAAGGGAGTCAAAAGCGTTGGAGATGTCCAACGACACCGCCAACGCCCTCCCCCCTCTCTGCCTGACCAACGCGTCCGTGAGGGACTTTAACCGAGAGACGGCATCTACCGTTGATCGCCCCTCACAGAATCCGTACTGGCAGTCGGCCGGGTCGGGACTTATCCGTGACAGATGCTTGACGAGACAAACGGCAATTACACGCTCCAAGAGTGCCTCGTCGAACAAACATATTGGCCGGTACGCAAACGGAGAGTCCGCAGGCCTACCTTCCTTGCGGAGGAGAACGAGATTGGCCTTCTTCCACTCCGGGGGGAACCAGCTTGTCCTCAGGCAGTCTGTAAAGATCTGTCTGAGGCGGTCTCTCAGGGGACCCTGTCCAAAGGCAAAGCCCAGCACCTTACCGGGCACGCCGTCGGGACCGGAAGCGATATTCTTCCGCGTCATCCGACGGACGTCCCGGCGGAGTTCCTCTTCCGTGACCTCCAGGTCAGTGGACCACTCTGCCACGTGGTCCAACTCAGGCTCCCGAAATGGCCACTCACCCCTCCCGTCAGGCAAAAGGGTGGACACAACTCTCTCGAGGAGCTGGGGGTCAAGACTCTCGGTAATCGGGGGCGTCCAAGGCCGAAGCTTGTTCATCATAAGCCGATATGGGCGCCCACACGGATCCGCGTCTAGAGTCTCCATGAGCTCCTTCCACGCTTGAGACTTTGCCTTGTTGACAGCGGCTCTAAAGGCTTTGCGTACTGCGCAGTAGTCCTTGTGCACTGCTTTTGTTGCTCGGACCGCCTCGTCGTCACCCGGGAGTCGACGATGGGCGTGGATGCACCGGTGGTTGGCACGGACGCACTTGGCCCTTAGGCCAGCGATTTCGTCCGTTTATCAGTACACCGACCTCCGATTTGGTGGTTCTTGGAAGTGTGGCATTGCGATATCGCAAATAGCAATCGACGTTTCCTGGAACCACCGAAGTTCTGCTCGGAGGTCACGCGGCTCGGTCGGTGAAGCTGGCCAAGCCGCGATCTGAGCAGCACCGGACAGGAAACGTGGGTCCAGTTTCTTTAGGACTTACCCCTGGGACAGTGACTTCCTTCTCGCCCAACGGCGACCTTGCTGGCGGACAGGGAGCACTTTGATGCTCATGGTTATATACCTATGATCCAAGAGGGTTTCTATGTCATTCCTGACACGCCACTCGGACACACCGCGCGCAGCCAACAGAGGGGAAGCGAACGTAACGTCCACGACGGACCCCCCCGCTACAACTAACGCAGGTGTGCTGCGAGCCCTCGTTGACTACAGAGAGCCCGCAGGCCGCCAGCATGTCCTCGAGTGCGGGAGGATCCCGATAACCAAGATTTTTTTAGCACAGATCAACAGTTGCACAGATCCCGTTTGCACAGAAAACTTTTGTACAAATCCCGATTGCACAGACATATTATAGATTAGTTTAGGTTAGATTTTTCGGAAAGGGGGTGCAGAGAGAGGGGCGGAGCCCCTCCCTTGCCCACATATGTACTATATCTGTGTGATATTGTTACGCCCTGGCCCACGGTTACGGTCGGGCTATGGTGGAGCAACAGAGAGCTGCCGTTTTTCTGTCTATCTCCGCACAGCAGGTTGGCGATCCCGCTGCGACAGAGTCGAGCGAGTTTGTGTGCTTTCACAGATAAGTCAACGGCGTATGCTGATTTTACTCTATCCTATGAGGCCCCGCTCGTCGGTCTCTTATGGAGTCTGGAGAATTAACTCCACGAACTAAGGACGAAACCGTGCAATCGATTGAGGATGTGGAATGATGAGAGATTGTCTTAATTAAACGGAAAAATTATGCTACGTACATTATTAATTTATTCATTTAACGGTATTACAATTTTTAGATGCGTAATCGTGTGGATGAATGTGATATCGCAAACTTTACACTGAGGCGGAGGGTCATCGCTCGGAGGCTAGAGAGGGGAAATATATATATGTGTGTGTGTGCGTGACGCGATGTGTGTGTGAGGGGCCTCCGGCGGGGTTTTACAGGTGTAAGAATGTCGGATGCATATTTAAAACGCCGATCCGTGGTATAAAGATCATTCCAGATCTATTTCGATTATTTCATGGATTTTTACAGAACTAGAGGGGAATATAGTATAACAATGATGGACGGGAACTAAACGGATGTCATCTATATAAGGGAATTTAACTGGGAAGAGTTTTCTGGATGGAGTGGTGGTTATCACCCGGAAGATGTCGGAAGGATTTGTTGTTAGAGGGTCAAGGACAAAGGGGATTCTTTCCGGATTTGCTTTTTTATAGGTGAAGGCTAATCGGAGGAAGTGTTGTAATCTAGGATTGAGCGGAGCAGTGGTTGATCGTGTCGAATCGGAGGATTCATTATTCGCGGGTTCATCTCTGGATGTAGATGGTTGAGGGGAAGGAGAGCGAGGAGGAGGTGGAGGAGTCGGCGCGGATTGCAGATCCGCGGGATTTTCTGCGGGACAAGCGGGTTCGGAGTGCGAAAGAGGGAGCGAAGAGGTGAAGGGGGCGGATTGTTCACGGGCGAACAAGGAGAAGATTGAACGTCTGCGGGAGGATTGGGGGTTATTGGCAGCACTGTTACGGACACCCATGCCAAGCTTCTGCTTATCAACTTCATTCACCTTTCATTTATCTTTATGACAGTGATTTCTTTACATCAAGTTTTTACGTCGCGGCGATTTTTACAATGGATTCAAAACTTGAACAACGTTCTTGCATTAAATTTTGCTATAAAAATAAAATTAAATGTTACAAAAGTGTTATGGTGACAATACTCTATCGAAAACACAGGTATACCAGTGGTATGAACGCTTTAAAAGTGGTCGTGAGGCTGTTGAGGACGATGCTCGTCCTGGGAGGCCATCGACATCAAAAACTAATGAAAACGTCGATGAAATCCGACGATTGTTGATCGAAAATCGCAAATTGACGATAAGAGAGATAGCTGAGACCACCAACATATCATTCGGATCCGTTCAGAGCATTTTGCGTGAGGATTTGGATCTGAGGCGAGTCACTGCGAGATTGGTGCCAAAAGAACTGAATTTCGTGCAAAAATTCTCGTGAGTTTCTCGTCAAAAACAACACTAATACCATTCAACAACCGCCCAATTTACCTGATCTCGCACCATGTGACTTCTTTCTATTCGATCGACTCAAAAAATCACTACGAGAAACTCGTTTTGAGTGTGGAGGCAATAAAGCTAAAATTGCTGGAGGCACTAATGGCTATACCAAAAACCGACTTCCAGAAAAGCTTCGAGGGGTGGATCAAACGCTGGCACAAGTGCATCGCAGCCGACGGAGACTACTTTGAAGGGGACAACTTTAATTTTAAAGAATAAACATGTACTTTTCTTTTTATGAATAAATTTCGGTTATTTTTTGATCATGGTAGTAAATAGATTTAAAAAGTTTGTTTATACGGATTGTGATTTTATTCCTAAAGTGTTTGTATAAAATACAAAGTGTTTACAGTAAACTAAACTTTGTACAATCAGGCGTGCGTGGAATATTAAAAGATTCTCGTGCCAACCTGTAGAAAGAAAAAAAGAAAAGGGTTTATTGTAATATATGGAGATAAATATATACACATTATTCAATTATACTGTGGTCTGTGTGTTTGTTAACATCAAATCCAACGTTTCCTGTTCTTTGAAATCCTGGTGGTGATATCCGACGTTCCTCGAGTCCTGGACACCATCTGCAGCGAAAAAGGATATATTACCTTGGTGTTTAAAAGGTCAAAACACCTGGCGTCCGTGGTGGCTTGTTACAGTAACGTGAGTACTCGATTCCCTCTTGTCTAACCCCGGTCACAACTAACTTAACCTAACCACAGTATATACAGTAGCGAAACTCCTAGTCGGTATCTTTGATGTCAGTGAAGCCAGCAATAGCGCGCACGCGCGACGTTGGCTAGTTTATATGGTAACGCCATCTGAACTTCTCTCTTACTTCATCTTTTATCTACCTTTGCTCTCTCTTTCTAACTCTTTAGTAGAGTAGAGAACTGGAAGT
>NW_018021612.1:38288-39448 GCF_002006095.1 Pseudomyrmex gracilis
ATATATATATATATATATAAAGTAAAATTACCACATTGTAGATACATTTAAAATTTATATGCAATATATATTAAATATACAATATTTACATATAAAATATATAATATGTTTAATATAAAATATAGAGTATTTTTTTCTATAAATATATGTATGCATTTATAATTTAAATATTTATTTAGATTATACAATTATTTGTGTGTATATATATATATTACATAATAATACATAATATTCTTATCACTATAAAGCTATATTATATCTATTTAATATATACCCACCTACTAGTTATATACTCATTGTATTTATCTTTTTTTTATCTCTTTTTAACTTTTTTTCTCTTACTAGTTCGTTCTTTAGCTACTCGGTCCACCTCAGAACGAATTAGCAAGAGAAAAAAGAAAAAAGAGATAAAAGAAACTCAACTCTATTTTCACATAGTTGTTACTCTTTTTATATTCTAAGTCATTTNATCATCATCCCCAGCGATATGAAATGTGGAAGACAGTATCTAAATAAAAAAAAATAGCTTGTTATTATAATAATACACTATTATGACTATTCTTATTTCTATATCTTATTTCTAACTTACTTATATAGAGTATAACTTATATACTCTATATCTTATATCTATCTTATTTATATAAACGTGTACAAATTTATAATCTAATTTATTGTAAAACATGCACGCACGCACACACACATGCAAGAAAAGAAAAAAGCTAAAAAAGTATTATAAATGCAAAATGTTTAAAAGTTTTCTCTTATTCTTCCCAATCCCTTTCCATGCTTTATTGTGTTGCAGCAATGTATAATAAATGCGCATGCGAAGATATAATTTTATAAGAAATTGTATAGGGAAATCGGGACATGGAAGTTCAAAAGTAATGTTCTGCGCTAAAGAAAGTAAATAATTACCAATATATTTTTTATAACAATTACTTTCAAAATTAATAACAAATATTTCTTCTAATTTTTGTATGTATAAACAAAAATTATTACTCGGAATATGCAAAGCTCCAAAAAATTCTCCGTTTTCTGATTCATAGGTTTCATTACGGAAAGAACAATATAATGTTGTTTCATTTAAAGTATTATCATTTTCAATTAAGTAAGTTATACATGCTTTACAGGAATGAATTGTTTTACATCTTTTTATTAAA
>NW_018021613.1:0-9012 GCF_002006095.1 Pseudomyrmex gracilis
GGGAGAAGGGGAGTCCCACATAACCCTAACCCCTCCCCGGGGTTGGGGTATACGTAATGTATTCCCCCCCATGTAAATAAAAAAAAAAAAAAAAAGGTTAGGTTAGGTAGGCCCTCGGTTTGGGGGTCGGGAAGACAGCCCCGGCCTTCCAAGGGCAGAGCTGACTGTCACCGAGCGCGTCCCCAGGTTGCGGATAGGGGAACGGCCTCAAGTGCTGAGGTTAGCTGCGAATAACCCCTTTGGCGGGAATAAGCAGTCGCGGACAAACAGCGGTGGATACTGAGGGTGGGGTGGTTGCTCCTGTGGGAAGGGAGTAGCTTATAAAGTGCCCCATAAACCTGATGAAGTATCCACGTCAAAGGCGAGTGAGTGCCACCTTAAAAGCACTTCAACCCCCGGGCAGATCGGGCTCGTTAGGTTTTGTTTACCAACCGATTTAGGTGAAGGAAAACACCGATGTTAAACCAAATAAGTAGAAAATATATGATGGACAGCAAAACGAAGAAGGACTTACCGCCCCAGAGTGATCGGACACTCAGGGGCCGGCACGGTGGGAGTACTGTCCCTGCTCCCGCCGCGTCGTTATCCAGCGAAGGGCAGAAAGAGGGGTTGACGGCGGGCCTCTCTGGACATTCTGCTACCGCCGTTACAGAGAAGCCACGCGATAAGAGGAAGGCCGACAAAAGTCTTGAGTCGGCTCTTCAAGAGGGTACGGGGGCGGCCGATTGCTCCCTCGCTACGATGGGTATCGGCGCCCTCTTTGATCATGTGGCTGACTCCCTGGACGAACTTTAAGAGCGACTTTGTCGTTGCTCCAAAATGTCCAGGGAGGAGAAAGCGGGCAGGCCGAGGGAGCTCCGGGATAAGATCATATCAAGTCTCCTGGAGCTCCAAACCCGATTCACCCCTCTTCGTGAGTCTGTTGACAACATCGAGAGGGGTGTCGCTAACATGGCCGATGTAGTAGAAAAAGTTGCTCGGGGGCAGGTGGCCTCTGAGCGACAAATTACGGAAGCCATCCTCCAGGTCAGCGAGGATTTTGATGAGGGTAATATCTCCTGCCTTGCTGGCCTCAAGGAGAGTAAGAAGGGTGTTGTGGAGGCGCGTGCGGCGATCGAGGAGGTCCATAATGAGGCCTCCCGATCGCTTCACGCGCTTCACGAAAGCATGGAAACGTCGGTGCGTGCCATCGCCGACGTCTCCATGCCGAGGCCGGAAGGAGCTACATGCTCCACTCCAGTCAGGGGGGGGGAGTCAGATTCCTCCCTCGTGGCTGGAGGAGATTGAGAGAGTGGTGCGGTGCACCGTCTCGGGGGAGCTCCAAAAACTTTTGGAGCGGGGGCTCCCGAGACGGCCCCCCTCTGTTAGTAGGACTCCTATTTCACCGCCTGTTCCTGTTAGGGCACAGGCGGAGAAAAAGGAGAAGAAGAAGAAGAAAAAGAGAAAGAAAAAAAAGGAGAAGAAAAAGAAGAAGGCGGTAAGGGCAACCAAGGCGCCTACGAAGGGTGAAGGGACGACTGCTGGTGCCGGTCGAGGAGAGCCTTCTCCTCCTTTGACCCCGCCCTCGTCAAGCCAGCGGCCGCCTCGCGGGGTACTCCCGAGTACTGAGGCGGTCACCTTGCGTCTCGAGGGGGAGGGCATGTCGTATGCCCAAGTCCTTCGAGACGCGAGGAATAAGGTGGACCCTAGGTCGGCGGGCGTCTCCAGAATCCGTCGGACCCTGGAGGGGCATTTGTTGTTGGAGGTGGGAGGGGAGGACCGCAAATCCAAGGCGGACCTCCTCGCCACCAAGTTAAAAGAGGCTCTCCCTGAAGGAGTCAGTGTGGCTCGTCCGTCCCGAAACGTGGAGATATTAGTTTCGGGATTGGACGAGTTCACCACGGAGGACGACCTCCGCAAAGAGTTTGCGACAGAGTTTGGTGGCGGGAGTGGCGTTAGGGTAGTATCCCTGCGTTGCTCCCAGCCCGTGGGTGGAGTCGCCTTGGTCCGCTGCCCAGCTGAGGTAGCGGCCAAGGCGATTAAAGCAGGAAGATTGCCGGTGGGCTGGGTGATGGTGAGGGTGCGAGCACTCCGCCCCCGCCCCCTGCAGTGTTACAGGTGTTTCCAGCCTGGGCACTGCAGGGCTGTGTGCCCCAGCGAGATCGACCGCAGTGATCTTTGCTATCGCTGTGGTCGGCCGGGGCACAGAGCGGCCGGCTGTACAGAGGATTAAGGGTGTCCCCTCTGTAAGGAGTCGGGCCGGGAGTCCTCCTACCGAATGGTCGGCGCCCGGTGCTCGGCCATCGGCCGGGGGGTTCCCGTGCCCGTTAACAAACCCTGACGAGGGTAAGGAGGATGCGGTTCTCCCTGGCTCCGATATAAAGATCCGGAAAGCCGCTCCTCCGTATATCTGGTGCGTTAAGCACCAGATATAATAGAGGGTAGCGCCTGGTCTCTTTTTGAGTCCAGGCGGTGCTAGATGGAGGCCCGGTCCCCGTTGTTTTGAGCTCTGGGCTCAACTCAGCAGTGACCGGGCGTAGTGTGGAGGGAGGACCTCCNTTTTGTCTCGCGTTTCGAGACACTAGGGAGGTCAAAATTACTATCATGGGGTCAAGTCCGCTTCGGCGTTTGACTTGAGGCCGAGAGGGGTTTCCCCCTCATTGCACTCGGCCTGCAGACGGCAGGGGAGGGGCTGTGTCCCCCCTCCCCCTAATCGTGAAGGAGCTTTGCTCCTCCATTTAAAGGTATAGGGAAGCGAAAGTCCCCATGCCTATATTTCGGGTTGCCTCTGGGTTGTTCTAAATTGAAGTACCGGGGCAGCCCAAAAAAGGCGGAAGGTGGACACCGCAAAGGTTTTAGTGGGTATTCCCCATCGGGGTGCGCTCTGGTGGGGTGAGTCCCACACTACCCTGGCCCACACTTAGTCTGGGTCAGAGTGTGCATAAATGCATTTCCCCTGCGTAAATAAAAAATAAACAAAAAAAAAAAAGGGTTAGGTAGGCCGGTACGGATCACCGCAGCGAAGGAAGATGTACCGCGGGGTTCCACAGGGGTCAGTTCTCGGCCCACTGCTGTGGAACCTCGGGTACATTGCGGTGATCCAGGCCGCGCTCCTCAGAGAGCTATCAGTCATCTGCTACGCAGATAACACCTTGATAGTTGCCTCTGGGGACGATTGGAGCAAAACCAGGTTGCTTGCAGAGGTTGGGACGAATTGCGTCGTTGACCGCATCGAGAGACTGGGCCTCAAAATGGCCGTCCACAAAACGGAAGCCATGTGGTTTTTCAACCACTTCCGTGGACAGTCCCCAGCGCTCGGTCTCTCCGTAGGTGAGGCACGGGTCGAGGTAGGTACGACTATTAAGTACCTCGGTCTTCACCTCGACCCGAAGTGGCGCTTCGACGAGCACTTTGCTCGCCTGGCCCCCCGGGTTCGGAATGTCGCCAACGCCCTATCGCGTGTTCAGCCGAACCTTGGGGGACCGAAGCATAAAGCTCGCCGTCTTTACGCCAACGTGGTCCACTCGGTGGCCCTGTATGGGGCACCGTTGTGGGCGGAGGCCGCCGCGAAGGCAGGAGCGCGGAGTAAGTTCGCATCGCTCCGCGCCTCCCAACGAGTAGTAGTCCTTCGCATGATATGCGGCTTCCGTACGGTGGCGAGAGAGACGGCGGGCGTACTAGCGGGGATGCCTCCCCTTGCCCTCCTCGCTGGCATGTACTCGGCAAGATATTCTCGCCGGGTCGAACTCCAGCGGGAGGGACTTGCAGGGGATGCGCTGCGAGAGGCCCTCGCCAGGTCGGAGCGCCAAGCCCGGCGNCAACTGCTNCTNNGNTGGGAGCAGCTCCTGAGCGAGCCAGNNGTGGACGCTCAGGAAGTCGTCCGGGTCGTCCGACCCCACTTACGAGTGTGGTTGGACAACGGGGTCGGACGCCTCACCTACCGTGTGACGCAGGTGCTTACCGGGCATGGCTGCTTCGGTGAGTACTTGTGTCGCATCGGACGCGAGTCAACGACGCAATGTCACGCGTGCGGGGCGGCCAGCGACTCGGTGGAGCACACCGTGGAAGAGTGTCTACGGTGGGCTCCGGAGCGCCGAGAGCTGGTCGCCAAAATAGGAGACGACCTCTCCCTGGAGGGTCTGTTACGGGCGTTGGCCTCCAGAGAGAGAAACGAGTGGAAAGCGGTTGTCTCCTTCTGCTCCGCGGTGATGGAGCAGAAGGAGGCAGCCGAACGAGAGAGGGAGAGGCTACCTCTCCCTCTGGGGAGACCCCGAAGACGTGCGCGAGCGGGTGGCGGGGTCCCCGCTTCCCGCGTACGGCCTAGTGGTCGTGGCATGCCCCCCACTTGACAAGTGGGGGGCATCCCTTTCTCTCTGTGAGGAAAATAAGGGAGACTCAATTGTACATTGCGGGACGGTGGGCGTTGAGAGGAGCCGGGCCTCTCGTTAGCCCATCGATCCCGGGGCAGCGTCCAGGACGCGTGAACGAGCGGGCGGCGGCTGATATTCCCGTGGTGGTACCGTCCACAACGGTTATGTGGTTTTATTTGTTTATTTAGCAGCCGCCGCCGGGCCGTGACGAGTCGAGGTGGGGGCCTCGGCTCGTCCTGCACACGGCCCAAGAGACGGGGTGTCATCACGGTGTGTGTCCTGTGGTGACATCAAGTTAAAGGTTGGAGCGATCAACGCTTGAGGAGGAGACATGAACGAGAACCTGTTCTCAATCATTCTCCTCCTCACAGAAGCTAACAGCTCCAGGAGGGGACTCGCGCGCATCCTTACAATGGAATCCCGGGTTCCCTCCTACTAAGAGCGAGGAAGACACACCGTGGGAGTTTTAGCGGGTACACCTCCTTCATTTGCGGGTGGAGAGAGGGATTTTTGCATAACCCTGGCCCTCCCCCAGGGTCAGGGTATCCATAAAGGATTTCTCCCACAAAAAAAAGCTCTAGTAGATGAACAAAAAGTAATATTTACTCAAAATATGCAGGATTTCTCCAAAAAAAAAAAAAAAAAAAAAAAAAGGTTAGGTTAGGTAAAATTTTTCGGGGAGGACGTGCAAGGGGAAGGGCGGAGCCTATCCCCTGCCCACACGTGTACAATAATGTGTGATGCAAACAAAATATTTATGAGAAGTACGATATCGAAAAATGTACTCTGTCGAATCGTACGGTGTCAAATAATTTGGTGTCAAATCGTACAATGTCGAATAATTTTGTATCCAATAACTGTGTCTAATAATTTTGTGTACAATAATTTGATGTCGATTCAAACGGTATCAAATGGTACTGTTGTTAATAGAGTATTACTCGCATCAGCCAACCCGGAGCTGGTCAGGCCCAGTGGCACTGCGTCTCTTCTGTCACCGATAAAACTAGAAAACAATAAAAGGACTAATCAGAACGACCACCCTAGAACCCTCTGCTTACAATAGCAACAACAACACTAACAGACCATATTTTCTTGTTTCGAAAACTTTCAAAACCAACTGCTTTTCTTATTGATTTGTTTTTGTTTTTGTTTTTGTTTGCCCCACCTTTGTTGCTTACAAGTTCAATGTGAACAACCATACATATACGCACACCTTCAATGTTCTCTTAGCAGTACATTCAAACATATTGTGCTGTAAAGTTATTTGGTCGTCGGTTACGTCTCTTATATGTTAATTTGACCACCACGTATGTATTTATACCTTTTTAAGAAAGGGAAAAAAAGGCGCCAAGTACACGCCAAACAAACATATCTTTCTCTACAAAATCTGTTTTACACAAAAAGTGATATCAAACATAGCACCAAGTACACTCGTGTACATTTTAATTAAAAACATTATATAAAATAATATATATTAATATATATTAATTAAACACATTATGTAAAAACTAACAAATATAAAATCATTGTATCAATAGTTAAACTTTGGTTTTTGTGAAAAGTCGAAGAAAAAATAATTAAGGCAAAAAAACTTGGCGTGGCTGCACCGCACAATCAGTTAAGGAATAAATGTTGTTTATCATGAACATATATGAATATGATAATAACTAATCAAAAATGTTTTATTAAATAACAATTTCTTTTGTGAAGCATTACTGGTATACATATATACATAATAGGTACTTGTGTTTTAATGTTGGAGTATTAATAAATTTTTGTAATTCTTACATTCTTTAGCATATTTAAACAAAGTATTATATACTTCAAGTAAATTATAACAAATTTTTTGTTTTCATGTACACATAGACTTAATCGTTAATGTAGAAATAAAAGATTTATTGTATATAAATACTTTCAGAGAAATAGCATTGTTCTGTCTAAACCAGACGAGGAAAAGTGAAAATCTTACCAAAAGTTTGCATTTGCTTAATGTAAGAACTATTTCACTTTTAAACAATTAATAATGACTTAAGGCTCGTTGAAATTAAATCAAGAAATATATAAGGCTTTACGAGCTGTTCTCAGGATGTTGAGCGGAAACTATACGTGTATATATATATATATATACACATGTAACATGTTCAACTTGTAAATTCTTACAAGTGAGTATTTTTTTGAATTGAAATCTCAATTCTTAATTCATATGGGATGCTGGATTTGCATTTAGGCGAGAGGTATCTGAGGTCTCTCATATGTGAGAGACCCCGGATACTCCCCTAACTAATTTTTAAAATATTGCGAAAAAAACTCCTCGGCCAGGAGTCNAACCTGGAATCTCCGGCTTTTCGTGCCATCGCCTTCCCTGTTAGGCCACCGAGACACTTGGAGTTAATCTCGCAATATTCACACATATATCGAAGATAGTCTGATACTGGTGATAACGCTAATTTTTCAGTTATTATTTCACTTTTAATGCAATGCTGACTGGTTTGGTTTTGTATGTGACATAAACCGCGCAGGTCAAACACGTCTGTTGTAGTTTTTGGTGCAGCCACGCCAAGTTTTTTTGCCTTAATTATTTTTTATGTTTCGACTTTTTACAAAAACCAAAGCCTAACTATTGATACAATAATTTTATATTTGTTAGTTTTTACATAATTTGTTTAATTAATATATATATTGATATATGTTATTTTATATAATGATTTTAATTAAAATGTACACAAGTGTACTTGGTGCTATTGTTACGTCCTGGGGACTTCACGGTTCCCTTTTTCGTGCAACGCGACGCGCTAACGCATAACAAACCCTTTTTTTGTAAATAATGAAAAGCAATAAATAACTCAAACGGGTCTCCTATCGTTTGGAAACTTAGACTCCAAACAATAAGAAAGCAAACAGAAATCATATCGGCGCCCGAAAAGATAAACCGTGCCTAGTAAGAACCCGAAATTTTGCTATAACCAGCAAGAAAGATTTATCGTTTAAACACTCTGAGCAGCTTTCCAAACAAACCCGGATATCTCCGGGGCAAGAAGAACACTGTCTATAAAATTTAGAGCAGCCGGGGCACATAAAACTCCGGCGCCATGAATAATCTACTAAAATTTTATTATAAACAAACAGCAAAAAGTGTATGTGGCGTAATCAAAAACTAAAGCTCTCCCTTTTCCTTTCTCCGAAAAATCGGACGAGCCGCCCGAGGCGAGAAATCGTCACCGATTAGCGATCTCACAAAGTTTATCCGACCACTAACTAACAAATAGGAACTGGCGAAGCTCGACTGAGTTTTCCGATTGAGAGAGTTCTCGCTTACTCAAAATTGTATATAAGCCAGAACTCTCAGAACCGGAATCAGTTAAGAGTCGCTGATCTTAAGAGTCGAGAGTGTCGTGGTACAAAGAGGTTGAAAAGTAAAGTTCGGTGCAATGAGTGCCAAACCCGGAACACCGAAGCCGCACTGGTTTTCAACGCTCCACTCCCGAATGCCTGCAGCCAACCCGACACCGCCGCCGCTCAACCAAGTAGTAAGTGCTTTTAAGAAACCAATTGTTTATTGAGGTTCCACGAATTAGAAATAGAAATTGAGAAAAGAGAGAAACCCGCAGCTGCTCTTTAGGGAGCTTAGAGAAACGTACTCGCGAAATAAAAAACGATTAAACATTAATTTATCGGCTAAGTTTAAAAACAATTAAGTCTTGCACGAATCAGACACAGCAGCCGCAGTACTGAACTGTCTAAGATAGCCTCTCACCTCCTTCCTTAATCAGAAAGGGTATCCGCGATCCTGAATCGCTCTGGATGACTTCTGATAGACATCCGCGGTTTTGAATCGCTCAGAATAACCTCCGATCCGAAATTTTTTTTTCTTCCTCTCCTCGCATCTTACAGGCTCAACTGCGGGTTACTCAAGCAAATAAGACTCTTGCAGATTTCTAATTAAAGTGGAACCTCGCAAATACACTTCACGGGCGACAATAAAGGTTTGACGCAATCGGCAGAACCGAGCCTTGCGCCGAACCGCCGCGCTTGCCTTGGGCAAGGCTGAGTCGGACAGGCCCAACCGCCCAACGCCTACCACCCCCGAGAAACGTTCCAACGTTGACCACGCGGACAACAGCGACAACAACGACAATAATATTAAAAACCCCTGCGATACGCACACAAATCCCTCTTACGCGCACGCACACTTGCCGACGCACTTGCACGCAAGCATCTCTCACGCAACCTCACACGACATACATACAGACACACACCACGACGACGATTCGTGGTATCAATCCCCTTCTTACTCTCCTGTAAGCCCCGATCTTCCCGCTAACAATCCACCGCCTTCACCTCCTCGCTCCCCTTCTCCAACGCACTCCGAGCCCGCTTGTTCCGCAGAAAATCCCGCGGATGTGCAATCCGCGCCAACTCCTCCACCCCCTCCTCGCTCTCCTTTCCCTGTACTTTCCACATCCGCGCAAGAACCCGCGGATGACGAATCTTCCGATTCTTCTCGACCAACAACTCTACTGCTGGACTCTAAATTACAATACTTCCTCAAATTAGCCTCCACCTATTGAATAGCGGGTGATACTCTATTGACCACAGTACGATTCGACACCGCTCGATTCGACACAGATTTATTCGACACGAAATTATTCGACACCGTACGATT
>NW_018021613.1:9433-13192 GCF_002006095.1 Pseudomyrmex gracilis
GTGTCCAATAATTTGGTGTCGAATCGATCGGTGTCGAATCGTACTGTGGTCAAACGGAACACGCCCTTGAATAGCAGATCATAATAAAATATCTTATGTAATAGATCCCCTAAGAATTAATCCTTCCGATCTCTTTCACCTGATATCTACAACTCCATCTAGAAAACTCCTCCTCGTCAAATTCCCGTACCTCAATGACATCCATCTTGTCTCAGTCCGTCATTTTTACTCCATTTTTCCCTCTAGTTCCGCCAAAATCCACAAAATCATAGAAATCGACTTAGAATGATTTCAATCGCTAGACCACGAATCGGCGCCACACACATTCACTCGACACACTGACATCTGTAGAACACCGCCGGAGACCTTTCACACACGCTCTCGCGACACATGCACACGCATATACAGGGTGAGTCATCTGAATCTATCACCTCCAATAACTCGTTTGTGTGGCCAGGAATCAAAAAAAGTTTCATATAAAAGTTGTAGGGTTTCGAGGGGGAACCAAAATGGCGTACGTTTCAACTTTTGATTTTGACCGAAAGTGGGTTACTTCAACCAGAAGTGGTTTTTTTAAATTGGAAACCCCCCTTTTTGACACTGGAAAATAAAAAAGCGGAAAATTTTACGTTCAGATATAACCTTGGCTGTTTTAAAATTTTCAAGATAGCGAACAAAGATGGCGGACAAACATTTTAGTCAACCGATTTGCACCAAATTAAGTTTACGAGAGTTTTTGGGGTTGCTGATCACAAATCTGAAGTCAGATGTGCAAAATTCAAAATGGCGGATCCAAGATGGCGGACCAAGATGGCGGACGCAATTTTTAGCCAAAATTAATAGAAGTTACTACTCTTAGCATTACCCAGGAACAACGGCAAGGACGTGGTAGTTTTTTGTTCCTTTTGGGGTGCTTTATTTACGTGAATCCCCTTGCCTCTCATTATCGGGGTGCTTTATTTACGTAAGTCCGCTTGCCTCTCACTATCGGGATGCTTTATTTACGTGAGTCCCTTTGCCTCTCACTATCGAGGTGCTCTATTTACGTGAGTCCCCTTGCCTCTCACTATCGGGGTGCTTTATTTACGTGAGTCCCCTTGCCTCTCACTATCGGGGTGCTTTATTTAGTTAATTTCTAACTTCAAACAGTTAATTCGCTAAGTAGTACACTTAGCAAATTAACTGTTCAAAATTCCGTCCATTTTCTTGACTGCATAAGTCGATACCATCATGAATATGATGTTAATGATAATCGTGTTATAACCATTTTAGCAAAAATTTATCTCGATCGTCATATTAGCACTCGTCAAATCGAAAGAGAAATTGGCATATTTCAGCGAACAGTTGCGAGAATATTAAAGGCGACAAAATTTCATGCATACCACATAACGTTGACACAACATTTAAATTTTAATGATTACTTACTTTGTGCAAATTTTTGTGAATGGGCTCTGCAAATGATCCAACAAGATGAAAACTTTTTCCGGTACGTACTCTTTTTGGATGAGGCAACTTTCAGTAGCAATGGAACTGTAAATAGACATAATTGTCACTACTGGTCAGATGAAAATCCTTATTGGTTTCGTTCAACTAATTTCCAAAATTGTTGGTCATTAATGGTCTGGTGTGGCATCGTAAATGGCTATTTAATAGGTCCTTATTTTTTTGAAGAAAACGTTACGGACAAAACTTTTTGCAGTTTCTTCGAGACGATTTATCGCAACTATTGGAAGACGTTGATTTATTCACCAGAGAACGGATGTGGCTTCAATTGGATGGTGCGCCAGCACATTATTCAAATATTGTAAGAAATTATTTGAATAACCGATACAATGGTAGGTGGATTGAGAGATTGGACGCAGTCGCGTGGCCTCCTCGTTCGCCAGATTTAACTTCTCCCGATTTTTTCCTGTGGGGAATGCTGAAAAATATTGTCTATAGCGAAAAACCAACAACCAAGGAGAATATGAAGGAACGTATTCGGACTGCTTATCTCAAGACATTCTTTTGAGAACAGTCACATCATTCAGAAGGCGTATCGACATATGCATTTAAGAAAATGGACGGAATTTCGAACAATTAATTCGCTAAGTGTACTACTTAGCGAATTAACTGTTTGAAGTTACAAATTAACTAAATAAAGCACCCCGATAGTGAAAGGCAAGGGGACTCACGTAAATAAAGCACCTCGATAGTGAGAGGCACGGGGATTTACGTAAATAGAGCACCTCGATAGTGAGAGGCAAAGGGACTCACGTAAATAAAGCACCCCGATAGTGAGAGGCAAGCGGACTCACGTAAATAAAGCACCCCGATAATGAGAGGCAAGGGGACTCACGTAAATAAAGCACCCCAAAAGGAACAAAAAACTACCACGTCCTCGCCGTTATTCCTGGGTAATGCTAAGAGTAGTAATTTCTATTAATTTTGGCTAAAAATTGCGTCCGCCATCTTGGATCCGCCATTTTGCATTTTGCACATCTGACTTCAGATTTGTGATCAGCAACCCCAAAAACTCTCGTAAACTTAATTTGGTGCAAATCGATTGACTAAAATGTTTGTCCGCCATCTTTGTTTGCCATCTTGAAAATTTTAAAACAACCAAGGTTATATCTGAACGTCAAATTTTCCGCTTTTTCATTTTCCGGTGTCAAAAAGGGGGGTTTCCGATTTAAAAAAACCACTTCTGGTTGAAGTAACTCACTTTCGGTCAAAATAAAAAATTGAAAGGTACGCCATTTTGGTTCCCCCTCGAAACCCTACAACTTTTATATGAAACTTTTTTCGATTCCTGGCCACACAAACGAGTTATTGGAGGTGATAGATTCAGATGACTCACCCTGTATAAACATATATATATATTCTCTCTCTCCAGCCTCCGAGCGATGACCCTCCGATCTATTGTAAAATTCGCGACATCACATCTAATCACACAACGACACACCACCGACCAAAATTTGTAACAAAAACCCTCATCAAATGAATAAATTAATATTTTGCGTTTTATAATCATTTTGTTTAATTAAGACGACCTCTCATCCTCCACATCCTCAATTGATCGCACGGTCTCATCCTTAGTCAATAGAGTTGAATCTCTAGACTTAAAAAGAGACCAACGAGCGGGGCCTCATAGGATAGAGTAAGATCGGCATACGCCGTTGACCTGTCCGTGAAAGCACACAAACTCGCTCGACTCTACCGCAGCGGAATTGCTTACCTGCTGTGCGGAGACAGAGAAACGACAGCTCTCTGTTACTCCACCATAGCCCGATCGTAACCGTGGACCAGGACGTAACACTATGTTTGATATCACTTCTTTTGCAAAACAGATTTTGTAGAGAAAGATATATTTGTTTGGCGTGTACTTGGCGCCTTTTTTCCTTTTTTTAAAAAAGTAAGTTTTACGAGATATCACACAGTTTATAGAATATACGTTTATCTTCAAATTCATCTTCTTTTTCATTCTATCTTTTTTTCTCAATTCTTAACAATAGTAAAATATTTATTTCTTTATTTTTTCCAAGAAAAGAATATAAACATTTGTAGCACCTTTAGGTCACTGGTGTTTTCTAATTTGCATATACTAACTTACGTTGCAACCTAAAACATAATAAAAGTATTAATTGTGAAATAAATAATATAATATATAATTACACAGCCACACAAAAAAAAAAAATTTCTTTGGCCTGGGGATCAGACCATGTTTATTATATGTTTTTGGGGTCGCTGAATCCGAATCCGAGGTCCATTAAACCCCAT
>NW_018021613.1:13707-16277 GCF_002006095.1 Pseudomyrmex gracilis
CCGACCCGATGGGGTTTAATGGACCTCGGATTCGGATTCAGCGACCCCAAAAACATATAATAAACATGGTCTGATCCCCAGGCCAAAGAAATTTTTTTTTTTGTGTGGCTGTGTTATTAATACTGACTTACGCGCGCGCGCGCGCGCGGTGGTGGTTTTTTTTAATGATTACTCTCGCTGTGTTCCATCTCTAGAACTCTCGCAACTTCTTTCTCTCTCACATTTTCTCACTCACTCTCTCTCTCTCTCTCTCTCTCTCTCTCTCTCTCTCTCTCTCCCCCTATGTCTCTCACTCTTTCTATTTCTTTCTCTCACTCTCTTTTCCCCTCTTTTTCACTGTCTCTCATTCTATCACTCTCTCTCACTTTCTGTCCCATTCTCTCTCACTCTCTCTCACTATCTCTCTCACTCTCTCTTACTCTCTCTCACTCTCTCTCTCACTCTCTCTCACTATCTCTCTCACACTCTCTTACTTTCTCTCACTCTTTCTCAATCTCTCTCACTCTCTCTCACTTCTCTTTCACACTCTCTTACTCTCTCTCACTCTCTCACTCTCTTTTACTGTCTTCCACTCTCTTTCCAACTCTCTCCCGCTCTCTCTCACTCTTTCTCACTCTCTCTCACTCTCTTCCAAACTCTTTCACAATCTCTCTCTCGGTCTCTCGCACTCATTCTCCCTCTCTTTCACTTTTTTTCGCATTCTCACGCACTCTCTCTCACTGTCTCTCACTCTCTCTCGCATTCTCTCTTATTCTCTATCGCACTCTCGCACCCTCTCTTACTCTCTCTCACTTTTTCTCGCATTCTCTCTCACTTTTTCTGGCACTCTCTTTCACTCTCTCTCGCATTCCCTCGCACTCTCTCTCGCATTTACTCGCAATTTCTCTCACTTTCTTTCACTCTTTCTCGCACTTTTTTCACTCTCTTTCTCTCTCTCTCACTTTTTCTTGCACTCTCTCGCACTCTTTCTCACTCTCCTTCACTCTCTCTCGCATTCTTTCGCACCTTCTCTCACTATTTGTCACTCCCTATCGCACGTTCTCTCATTCTCTCTCGCATTCTCTCTCACTCTCCTTCACTCTCTTTCGCACTCTCTTGCACTCTCTCTGATTCTCTTTCACTCTCTCTCGCATTCTCTCTCATTCTCTGTCGTACTCTCTTGCTCTTTTTTGCACTCTCTGTCACTCTTTTTCGCACTCTCTCGCACTCTGTCTCACTATTTCTCGCACTCTCTCTCATTCTTTGTCGCATTCTTTCGCACTCTCGCTCACTTTCTCTCGCACTCTCTCACACCCTCTCTCACTCTCTCTCGCATTCTTTCTCACTCTTTCTCACTCTCTCTCGCACTCTGTCGCACTATTTCTCGCACTCTTTCTCATTCTCTCTCATTTTTTCTCACTGTCTCTCGCACTCTCTCCCACTTTTTCTCACTATTTCTCGCACTTTCTCGCACTCTCTCTCACTTTCTTTCGCACTCTCGCACTTTCTCGCATCCTCTCACTCTCTCTCGCATTTTCTCTCACTCTTTCTTCCATTCTTTCCCACTCTCTCTCACTTTCTTTTACTCTCTTTCATTCCCTCTCATTCTCTCTCTCACTTTCTGCTTACTTTCTCTTTCATTGTCTTTCATTCTTTCTTTCTCTCTCTTTCTCTCCCTCTCTCTGTTCCTCTCTCGCTTTCTCTTTCTCTCTTGCTTTGTCTTTCTCTCGTTTTTTTTCTCATCACAGTATAATCCTTATCTTTCGTTCAACTTGCTCATGTTGCTATCTCTTGGAAGCAGTAGTACTAATGCACACATTTCTTACACATTGGAGACGAGGTCCGAACATGATAAAATTTTATATATTTTGAAGAAAATTTTTAATATCGTCAAACAAAAGATACTGACAAAAAACACATAAACACTTTTTTTTTATTTTTGTTATCCGAGTCGATTGAGACTAACAAGAAGTCAATCGATTCAGTCATTAGTGAGATATGAATATTTTTTATTTCACAATTTCTTTCGAAAAGCGATATTCGCGTATAATAGGCACGGTGCGTCTCGCGCATTTCGTGCGTCACTTTGTTGCGCGCGAATCTGGCGCGAGGCACTACCGTGCTTCTTGATCAATTTTTTTCTTTATAAATTTTTAAAGTATTATTTTTTCAATTTTTAATACTTCTTACTCACTTTTTATTTATTTTATCCTTTCGGAATTCTAATATAGTCTGACATTTGACATATTTAAAAAAAAAAATTTGACTTATTCTTCTGACAGAACTCTTTATAATTAAAAAAATTTTTGGTAATTATGCAGTTATACGGACTATTTTCCGATCTCAACAATTTTGACATATGTTATCAAGGTCACCTCCCTGAATAATAATATGAAGGTTTTATCCGTCGCTCATTGTTTATAAAAAACTTATGAACAAAAAAAGTTTCATGAATAAACTATTGTTTTTAGACACCGTGTACATTTTTCGTGTGTTGTAAGCATGTAGGCAGGGGGGGCTGCGCCCCCCTGCACCCCCCCCTAAAAAATCTAACCTAACCCTAACCTAAACTCTTCTTTCTGCATTTTCCC
>NW_018021613.1:16407-39152 GCF_002006095.1 Pseudomyrmex gracilis
AACAAATCGTATACATATAATGGTATACATATAATCGTATACATTCCACGTACATTCCAATGTACGTGGAATCGAAAAATAAGAATTCATTCAGTAAACTTTTTATGTGAAAATTCAAATCAGAGGATGGTTTTGCAATCACTTCATAAACACAATAGTTTCGTCATCAAACTTTTTTTGTTCATAACTTTTTTATAAACAATGAGCGACGGATAAAACCTTCATATTATTATTCAGGGAGGTGACCTTGATAACATATGTCAAAATTGTTGAGATCGGAAAATAGTCCGTATAACTGCATAATTACCAAATTTTTTTTCAAATATCATAGACGACGATCAACTGCGCTCTGATCTTTTATAAATATTGTACATTCATCAAACTGTAGAGGTGAGTTAATAATCAGTGCACCATTACATTTTGTTATCTTACTAGTTGGTTTTCTACAATTGTAATTTATTAATTTTTGTATTATCAGGTAATCGCTGATGAAGATCCCACCAACGGATCAAAACGTCTGGTGCAATTAATAAATAGTTTCTTCAAATACACCAACATCCATATTGGCTCTTATTCGCCTTTTATTTAACAACACTAACAACGATAATAATAAAAATGATAATAACGACAATAACATAAACAAAATATAAAAAGACACACTTCATGACACACACACAAACGACAACGCACCCCACGAAATCGTGGAATGAGTCTTCTTCTTATTTCCCGGTAAGTTCCGATTCTCCCACAAATAACGTTCCTCCATCATATTTTTTTTTTTTTTTTTTTTTTCATAACTTCCGAGAAACCATTTTCACCTACAAATGATCCTCTTTCTTCTTCTTCTCGCTCATCTACTCCTCCTCCTCCCGACGATTCTGACGCTTCTGACATCAAAATAAAATATAAACATATAGTTTCTCCCTCTTCCTCTTCCTCTGAATCTTCCAATCACGAACCCGAGCTAATTAACATTGTAGATGCTCCCACTCCTCCGCCTGCCCACTCTTCTCCACGACCTCCTACATCTAAAGACTCTGTAACATAGACTCTGTCGTCACGTCCGCCGCTTCCCGCGATTAAATTCTTCGATTTTCGTCGATAGATAGGGGAACTGTCCCAATTTCTGTGTCTTTAAGCCAAGTTTTGCTTACTTGAAGTCGTTAAGAAATACTGTAGCTTTAATTTAGAATAGTGAAAATTTATATTGATTGTTCTAACATTTCTCTTTTTGAAGCTATTTTATGGAAAATATTTATATTTTAATAATGTTTTTAATGAAACAAAAACAACTATTTTTGCTCTTATTTCTGTGCCTTTATACCGACTTTGACTTCATTTCTGTGCTTTCTATTCCTGTGTCTATCTATGTTTCTGTGCCCCGTATTCTTGTATGTTTTCCATCCCATACAGAACAATATATTTTCAAGATTTTCTTTTTTTAAATATTCTTCAATATCTTTTTCTTACACAGTCTTCACCCACTAAGACTCGAGAAAGTAATATATTTTCACTCATTCTTTTGGCTAGCACTGGATGTCTCTTAAGGAAGCCCTCGAACCAGTGACGACCTGGTTTTCCATCAGTAAATGAATTTGGCTTGTTTAATTTTTTTTATCAGTACAGCTACACTATTAAGCAGATGTTCTTTTGTCAAAAGTTAACCAAGCAAATACATCTTTAGAATCCACGTTATGAGATTATCTTCCTTCATTGCAGTTAACAGTACGTGGCCTACGTTTGGAACTTGTATACAAGTTTTAAAATTTACCGTGTAAAGTTAAACGTAGAACATTATATTTCGCGTACCGGCAGTATTAATCGGTATTTCCAACCTCACTTCTTCCAACGCTTTTGTCATAACTTTCTGATTATATAACTCTTGCTTCATCGATTTACGTTGCTTATTCATTTTTGTAGATTTAATTTTAGATCTAATTTTAAGTAATTTATGTAAAAAACTTAAAAAATTAATTTTAGATAATTGATAAATTCATACTTTTTATGTACCTACTATTCCGCACGCACATGCATATACAATAAAGCAGGTAAAGTTGTCTTGTCAAAAACAAGAGACACAGAAATATGAACAATTGCAAAAAATCGTGCGGTATTTCTGAATCTAATAAATAAATAAAAACTATGCATTGCCAGTACATTTTTAATTACATTATGGTACAACAATAGTGAAAAATATATAATAGGTCCAATATCGAGCAAAACATGATGTATTAATAATTAAAAAATTCTTTTTTACAATATAAATAAAAGCAAAACGTTTCGGCTCGCACTTGAGGCCATCTTTAGTCGCAATTTTTACAAAAATTAAAACATATTATTTAAAAAATGGCGAAAACTCTCGCATGCTTGTCACCTCCATGAATTGCGCTCATACCTTTGTCAAGATGTCCGTTATTAAGTCTTGTAAGTAAAAAGAGGTGGCACAAACAATAGATAAGGGCACGAACAAACGAAATTCACAAACTTACTATACCGAGAGCGTCAGATCAACTGTTGTACCGAGGACAAGAGGCAGCAGTTATAAACACATTACATCGAAGGTTAAGAGAAGGGAGGAAATCGTTATATTCAAAATCGTGAAAGTTTCAGTTTATTTAAAAGATCGAAATAAGAAGCATCTAACATGTCGATATCCAGATATATTTCCAGATATATTAATATCCATTAACCAGATTTAGGCCGCGTGATTGTTTTTTAATGTGGATCATCTCAGAGATCAATCGTTTGTAAAAATTGTTTTCTCAGTCAAGAATCAAGATATTCTTCCAATCAAAGTCATGGTTATTATCTAATCGGTGTTTTGAAACGACCGATAACTGAGAGGCTTCATGTGATATGTTACTACGATGTCCCTTCATTCTAGTTTTTAACTGCCTCTTTGTCTGGTCAACATAAGACGCGTCGCAATCGTTACAATTATATCGGTAAACTATATTAGAAATTGAATCCTGCGGTGTACTATCTTTATGTACACTAATGATGTTTTTAAGATTGTTAAAACATTTGTAGCCTAGAATAACATTAGCATTCTTGAAAGCATGTCTCACAAAATCCGAGATTTTATTTATATAAGGAAAAACAATTATTTTCCTATCATCTATTCTTTCCTCTCTATCAATAATGTTTGAAACTGTCGAAATGAGTTTTTTAATTCTGATGTTAATGTTGTTAATGATAAAATCTAAAGGATAGCCGTTGTCAAGCAAAGTGTCAATACAGAAATGTATATTCTTCTCATGAAAGTCAGGATAGGAAAGCAAAAAAGCTCTATCTATAAGGCCGAAGATCGTGCCTCTTTTGTGACACAAAGGATGATGTGAGAATGAATATGAAAAGTATCTTCCCGAAAACGTTTTTTTGTGGAACCAATCGATCTTCAAAGAACGATTGATAACGTTAACAGAAAGATCCAGAAAATTTATGCAACGGCCATCTTCCACCTCCAAAGTAAACTGTAATCTTTCGTGAACAGAGTTAAAAATCTTGACAACGCTATCAACCTCTTCAACCTGAATCGCCAAACAAATATCATCTACGTATCGATAATATAAAAAAGGTTGTTTTTTGATATTGAGAAGGGCATGATTTTCTAAGTTTTGTAGAACAATATCGGCCACAATGGGAGCCAAAGGTGACTCCATCGGTACGCCGTAGATTTGTTTGTAGACAGCGTTGTCAAACGTAAAGTAGATGAAGGAAAAAATAAAATTCATAGCGATAATGAATTCATTTAACGGAATGCTCGTCTTCTCTTTAATATAATGCCATCTGCTTTCAATGCCTGTAATGACCAAGTTCAAAGGAACATTGATAAATAGTGAGACAACATCCAACAAGATCAAAACATCATTGTCGTCAAGAGTGGTGTTTGAGAGAGAGCAAAACAGTTTAAAACTGCTGTCAACATTGCCTCTAGCAGGAGGAAGACTATCTAAAATGATTTTATGTAAGAAAGATGCAAAAGAATACAAAGGAGTGTTTATGGAAGAATTATTCTCAAAGGAAAACCGTCTTTGTGTATTTTCGGTAATTTATATGCTTTAGGTAATAGTCTGTCATTTGAACAGAGAGTATTGAAAGTGCGTTTGTTGATGTAATCATTTTTTGACCAACGTTTTAATATCTCCGAAAGACTCGATTCTATCTTTCTGACCGGGTTTTTTTTGACAACCTAGTATGTATTAGGATCACTAAGGAGGTTCTTCATTTTTTTGGAATAGTCTTCTCTATTCATTGCTACCGTGGCATTACCTTTGCCGGCATGTGTGAAAACTATATCTGGATGTTGTCTCACAAATTTGATATATACGACCTATACATATCTCCCCCAGTATGGTACATTAAACTATTTTATAATATAATTTACATTTTACTTGATGTAAATCATAGTAGTACTCAATTTACACACAATTATTCAATCGGCATTTCTTAAGGTTATTCATAAACCATCGACGCGAATTCTGCAAAACTAGAATCATAATCTTGCAAGAAATGTTTTTTTTTTTAATTTAAAACTGAAGTGTAATATATTTATTTTATCATACATACAAATAAATACACTTATTTAAAAAATTAATTCTGCCGCTTAATTATGTAATTATCTTTTGTTTTACACAATTTTAATAAAAATACACACATATACGGACAGGCTCAGAAATACGGACAGTTATCTTATGTACTAAATTTCAACATCTTAATCCTCGACCAGCTCCGCCGGAATGTTCCCACTTTCCCCTCTACCGACGTTATTCCTGTGATCCTTCCTGATTCCCACTTCCACTATATCGTCTCCGTCACTTTCTTTTATCATTATTACCCCTCGTTCACAATCTAGGAAATTTAATTTTAGTTATCATACCACGAATCGGCCTAGCACACGTTTACACATATATACACTCACGCACAATACAATTGTAACGATCTACCGGAGGCCTTTTTACATACACGCATACATATCTTGTCCCTTTCGGCCTTTGAGTGATGACCCACTGAAAATTGTAAAAACTGCGACATCACACCCACCACATTCAAATCAATTAAAACAAATTTGTAACTGGAAACGAAAATGAATAAATTTGTATTATAGCAACAAATCTGTCTAATTAAAAAGATCTCTTATTTCCACATCCTCAATTGATCGCACGGTCCCGTTCTTAGTTATTAGAGCTAACGTTCTGGACTTAAAAGGGGAAAGACCAACAAGCAAGGTCTTCACTAGACGGAATAAGATCGGCGCGTGTCATTGACCCATCTGTGAGTGCAGGTAAATTCGTTCGACTCTTGCACAACGGGACTTCCGTACAGTGTTCACAGTTTTGAGACGCTTACAGCATGCAACAGCGGTAGGGATGCGCACAACACTAGCAAGCATTTCGTTGCTTTGTGCGTATCCCTTCCACCGCTACAGCATGCTGTAAGCGTTTTAAAACTGTGAACACTGCTTCCGTGTCTGTTGTGCAGAGACTTATGCAAAACCGACGGTTCTTTGTTGCGCTCCACCATAGCCCGATCGTGTATGGCAGAGTTGCAAAATCTGACCGGCTAGCACCGAGAACACCGAGGTGGTGGACACGCGCACTATAAGTTCTCGCTTGAGTGTATGCCCCCACCTCCTCGGTGTTCTCGGTGCTGGCTGGTCAGAATTTACAACTCTGGTCCATGGGCCAGGACGTAACTCGCTCAATATATAAAACAAATTGTAAATAAACTCACATATTTCTATATATTAGATTGGTCAGAAAGTATTTTCGTATTTTGAATCGCCTTACTTGCATAAAATACAAAAAGACTTTTTGATCAACTTGATATTTTTTACGATGTCGTAAAATAAACAACAGAAAGAAATAAAATACTAAATCTATAAATGTAGCAATAACTAGCAATTAATAATTTATTAAAAGAAATAAAAGTGAATATATTATTTTAGTAATAAAAGAATATATTTTTTAATAGTAGTAGATATAGTTTTTTCATTTTTCGTAATTTTTGATAAAAAATATGTAAGCATCAGTGAATTTTATGATGCCTGATATTTACGTTGCTGATCGTGACTCGGTTACTAATGAAACTCGAAAAGTCTTGAACGTGAACGACAACTAATTTTGCGAACATAAACTTTTTCAACCACGTGCGGATAAATTAAAACGCATTTACTTCAATTAAACGTAAAATTTTCTGCTAAACTCATACAAATATAGCTGATATTACGATCAGCACGTTAAATGTGTGTTTACTCGGCAATCACTGAATTTTATATGTAGCGGAAGCATAATTTTATTCCGGTCAATGCGTAAATTATTATTTACGGAAAACATTTAAAGAATATTACATGCTTATAATTTTACATACAATTTACAAACTCTGTTTGCTACAATCTCCGAGCAAATATTGATACTAAATTCAAATTCCACATTGCAAGAGAGAGAGAGAAAGAGAGAGAGAGAGAGAGAGAGAGAGAGAGAGCTTCAAAGCGCTCGGCGTCATCAATAAAACTAATCAGCGTGAGAACATATATACATCAATAACACAGCCACACAAAAAAAAAATTTCTTTGGCCTGGGAATCAGACCATGTTTATTATATGTTTTTGGGGTCGCTGAATCCGAGGTCCATTAAACCCCATCGGGTCGGGGTTCCGCCATAACCTCAAAAAACACCATAATCTGAGCTCGAAACCCATATAATCTTTTGATTCAAGCCATAAACACAAAAACCAATTAGATAGACCCCATAACCCCATCTTTTGGTAAACCTAAGTCTTCTATAAAATCAGTCAACACTAATCTTAAGAATACTTTGATACGATAGTATCGCTATCTTTACTATCAGATTCATTTTCTTCAACAGAAATTCATGTTTTTGTTCTAACAGAAGCATTCTATATACATGTTGCATATATCATCGTCAATGGTTAAAGCTATTTATGACAACGACGATTGCGGGTAAATTTCTCACGCTGTTGTTTTTCCTGTACCTGCGTCCAGGGCACCTCCACGCGGTGACGGCGGGCAACGGAGTTGTACCACTATCCGGCTGAGTCCCTGCATTACGGGTTTCATGCCGTTATGGCAGGCACAAGAATAAGCCAACTTTCGGGTATCGGAAACCCGAAATCGGTGGCTGGTCAGGTTGAGAAAGCGGGACCGCAGTCGTCGTCATCAAGCGACCGCAGTTCTGCATTAGTTGGCAACTTGGCTAATGTAGATTTTAATGCTACAAGAAGACGAACTTGACGAAATGTTTCCGATTCGCACGATTGTCATGCGAATCACGCTAATGCCGACGGTCTCGCCTTTGTTTCAGGAACAAATGTTTATTTTATGAGTACAGTGAGAGAATGCAGTGTCATAGAATTATTTTATTTAATTCCATAAATTTAGGAAATCTTTGGTCATGAATGATTGACATTTTAATCACCGTGATAGGCTTATGGAGCTATGGGGATATAGGGTTATGGGATTATGAGGTTTATCTAATTGGTTTTTGTGTTTATGGCTCAAATCAAAAGATTATATGGGTTCCGAACTCAGATTATGGTGTTTTTTGAGGTTATGGCGGAACCCCGACCCGATAGGGTTTAATGGACCTCGGATTCGGATTCAGCGACCCCAAAAACATATAATAAACATGGTCTGATTCCCAGGCCAAAGAAATTTTTTTTTGTGTGGCTGTGTAATTATTTATAACATAATAAAATTCAAATTTATAGCATATCTCATGTACATACTGTACGTTTTTTGGTCGTAGAATTTGCCTTCGATATACATAATAGGATACTTTATATTCTTGTTACATTTACATAAAAATATTTTTTTGTATCTTTTTCTCTCAATGATTAAGAAATGTTGCCTCAAAAAATACTCTCTAAGAAAAAATAATTAATCAATGTTTTACATTATATTATATAAAGACATCTATATAGTATTAAGAGGATGCTGTATCGTCTTATTTTACCCACATTTCGAAATTTAAATTTTTTGTACAAACTATTAATCGGAATGAAAAACGCTTTTCTAGAAAAACAAAGAATATACTAAAGATTTCTAGTAGGTATAAGAATTCAAGAAAAACAAAAACAAGTTTATAGACTGTTATTACATAAATTACATTTTTACTTTATATGCAAAATTAGCCATATAAATTCAAAGAAAAATACCTTACTGGAAAACTAGAAACATAGGCAAATATTTTGAGTGCTTCAAAAAAAATTTTGAAGCCCTGTGAGACAAAAAAAATTTGAACTAAAATTAGTACAATTTTAAAGAAGCTCCAGAGAAAGACATATCTATTATTGTCTCTCTCATGTCATCTATCCTTGTTTTGGTTTAACTAGGTCCTGAAAAATGGCGCCACTTAGCCGATAGTGTAGCGGCTGAGTAGCAGTTGAGCGGACTTTTGCCAGCGGTACAGTATTCTCTTAAGTGCGAATTGTTTGTTCTGCATAGATGGCTATCAATTTGCGTATCATTTGTTTGTTCTGCATAGATGGCTATCAATTTGCGTATCATCTCTTTTAGATCAATATATATCACACACGCGCGATATTTTTTGTCGCATGTGCTTTGTAATCATATTAATCGTGCTACTTAATTATCACTAAGCTTATGTAGACACCGGTAATAACTGCTGCAAGTCGTCCTTGTACTACCAATTAACCATATTGTAACCGGACGGTAACATCGTCATAACCATTTGCATATATAGAGCACTGTAGAGAATTCTACTCTTTATAGTCGGCGGACAAGATGTATGCAAAGTTAGCAAGATGATTTACTTATTTTTAAAAAATAATGATAGTTTCAATATCACTTTCCATAGTTTTTCGTAGTTTGTGACAAAAGTAAACAGTTTTTTAATTTTAAGAGGATGCTGAACCAGCGGCTTAACAGCTGCTTTGCTGCTACGCTGTCTAGTAGGTGGTGCCCTCTATACAAGGATAGACGTATATCTCTTTTCTTGTCTTTCGTTCGGTTTGCCCGTCTGATAGTGGTGGGGATATGCACACGTACGCGACAGTCTGCTTGTGTGCGTATCCTGCCTACTATTGTATGTTCTTTATTAGAAGAACTATTCTTGTAAACTAGACAATAAAATTACATTCTCATTGTTCTATTATATTCTTTTATATCATCCGCTTATCGCTCTGGTGCCTGTATATTTATACAATGCTTAGAAATTGTTTAAAAATAGCAAAATATGATCAAGTAATAATAGGACAATGTAACTTTTGGTACTTTTTAGACCAAAAAGCACCAGACCGATAAGTGTTTCTTTACGTTCTTTACTTCTGGAAAAGCGTTTTTCATTTGATACAGTAAATAATGAGATTAGTCCGATCTAAAAATACATATCCCGTCGGTATAACAGGACGGTTCAGCATCCTCTTAACAGAAAAAAATTGAAAACAAAAAAACGCCGTGCTTACTTCACGATACAGTACACAGCTTTTTCTAAACTACAGAAACAAGACGATGAATAAGACGCTGTTTATCAAGAGCTCTCGTTAGTTAATTCTTGCCTACTTTTATAATTATATAAAATTTCAGAACAAACTTTCACCAATTAAGAGGGTACTGGATACCGACTATAGAAACCTGTAAACCGATTTTCTCCTATGACGTTTGGTGTCGTATTTACTTTATTAAATCTAAAATGCTTCTCCAAAAATAAGTAAATTATGCTAAGGATTGGCGCTTGTTCTTTGGAATGTCAAAATTCAGCATAAATTTTTTCTTTTACAGTTTCCTTCTATAACCTCTCTATATATTTATGTAGAATTATTTCTAAGCTTATGTACATATTTACAATGAACAAGCGCCACAGATACGACAAAAACGAATCTAATGAAACATTCAGATTATGGTATGACTATCTAATTGATGAGAACAACATCTTAGTGTGATCACAGTATAGGTTATCATATGCTATCATTATGAATGAAAAAAAGAGTTTCAAAAGACATTATATATCTATTTTCAAAAGCACTAAATAGTTGTTAAATAGTTTTTATATGTATTTGCTTCTATAGAAGCACTTTTATGTAATGCAGTAAAGATACTTAAAAATTAGAGAAATTTAGGTTTTTAAAACGTCGGTTTACAGGTTTCTATCCAGTTTACAGGCCGGGCTCCAGTATCCTCTTAAGAATTTTACGAGTATACAATTTTGAATATTCGACGTCGACACAACATTTGGCGAAAATATGTCGATTTCCGGCGCTTTTGATAAGTTTAGGTATTGTTCTACTTAAGTTTTATACATTTGACCTATTTACTATAGTTCCACTATAAAAATTGTTTTAATGCTTTTAATTTTTTGCGCCAACACATTTGGCAAAAATGTATTATACTGTTCCTTTTTTGCAGTTTTTGTGTATTACATCTTCCGAGATTAATTTAGCTAATAATTGTTGAAATTTTGTTTTGAAAAAAATTTTACATAATTATTAAATGCTCTAGAATTAACCCTCTGTTTGCAATGTGGTTTTTTACTAACGTCGTCTGTATAACCGGATCTGAGAGACTCAAACTTATTTTCTTACTAGTGTAGGCTTTAATAAAACAATCTTTGAAAATTCTGAGATACTTTATAAGAACTCTATTTTAATGTAGAAGCGACACTTAAGCGAAATATTAAAATTCAAGATAGTGTGTAGATCTCGTAAATATCTCTTATTTAATTAAATGAATTCAAAAACCAATGCGAAGTAATTACAAGATAGACATGTAAAGTTATAGCTTTTTATTCAGTAGCCAGACGTTTCGATTCTAGTTTCGGATCTTTTTCAATGGCAACAGAATAGAAAAGGCAGGAAGTATGTCAACATCATAGTCGGATAGAAAGAGATTTTGAATAATTTATTATTTCTTATTTTTATTCAAAAATAATTTATTATTTATTAGTTTATTCAAAATCTCTCTTTATCCGATTATAACGTGCTGACTTACATCCTGCTTTTTCTATTGTTGCCACTGAAAAAGATCCGAAACTAAGATCAAAACATTTGGTTACTGTGTGAATAAAGCTATAACTTTACACATCTTGTAATTACCTCGCAGTGGCCTTCTATTTATTCGAAATATTAAAACCCTTTTGTAAAAGAAATAAAAATTCGAAAGTAAGTTAGACTTTTCTCTGGGAACTGAAATCTCCATTATGCAGACAAAGAGTTAACTAACAAATTCTCGGTGAAAAGCGTATTATTCTTCTTGTATACTTTTTATACCAGAAAAAGCGTGTGTAAATAATAACAATCGATTCTCTCGATATTAATTGTTGCCACTTTTATCTTGACGCTGATTGAACGTTTCTCGGATGTGTTTCTTGATTCATATTGTACGAATATATATATACTAGCTGTCATCGCAATGACAGGTTGTGTTCACTGACAGAACATGTTAAAATAAAAATAATATCAGCATGCGCGCGTAGCGCGCGCCTATGTTGTAGATTAAAAAAAGCTGTATCGTGCTACATCGTGAAGGTAGCACATTTTTTATTTTCGGTTTTTTTCGTATTAAAAATACTGGACTGTTTATTTTTATAACTGAAGAAACTATGGAACTATAAAAAATACTACTGGAACTATCATTATTTTTTAATACTAACAACAAGTAAAACGTATTTTAATTTCACAGACAAGCAAACGAGTTTTCAAGAAATTTTCGATTTGTGCACTTGCCGCCTGTTAGTATGTGTGTGTTCTATGTATATATGTGTATGTGTGTATGTGGGTGTATGTATACGCATGTCAGTTGTACACATATACTAATAGCGCAGCGGAATGGGAACTGTCTGCTGGAAAACATGCAGAATTTAACGAAGATAACAGCTGAAAAAAAAAAACAACCGAAAGATCCATGAATGAGTAAAACCTAAAAGTCGGATTGCGTGGCCATGGCACTCTCGGTCGTATCATCGCGTCGTCACAAGGGTTTCGTTACTTCGCTGCACTCGCAGTTCGTCGGATGTTCATCATCGTGGGCGATGCTGATGCTAGTTGAGTGGTCGCTGCAACAGAAAAAGTGAGCGATGTGGTTGGAAACAAAAATATTAGAAAAAGATTCGCGTGATGATCGGTTTATATTTCGTAAGATTGAAACATTGTTCTCGTTTATCTCTTTTTAGTTACTACGTACTACGTATAAAATTATATGAAACTAATAATTTGTATAATTTAATAAAAAACCTTTATACTGTAAACACATATGAAATCATACTATATTATTAGTAATTGGTTTTATGTACAAATAATTACATGAAAAAGAGATGAAACAAAGAAAACACTTTTTGTCAAAGGCTTGATCACAAAAACTAGTATGTAAATATATATGAGTAGAGTTCAGTAAGCTATTTTAAAGCAGTCGAGTTGCAAATTGTTAAAATTGCAGGAATTGTTTAAGTTATATTGACGCATAGATTGTGAATAATTTATTTTGACGTTAACACTTTAAGAGAAAAAAATTATCTTATTTAAGGAACAACTTTCTTATATATATTAAAACTCTTTTTTTCTTAAAGCAGTTCAGATAATACTACGTTCTTAGAATTATTGCAAGAAGTAGCTTATTTCTGCTTATAAGATTCAAGAAATGCGAAATATGGTTTTAAATGTTTTGTGTCTGATACAATATTTAAAGCATTGCTCTGAAATTTAACATGGAGCATCTCAGAAATCAATCTTTTATAGAAATGTTGTTCACGATCTAAAATGCGTGTCTTTTTATTTAAAGTCATGCTTTTCGTTGCAAGTCTACGTTCAATGACGACGGATGGTTTATCGTAATTTCTTTTGATTTGACATCTATGCTCCGAAATTCTCGTCTTTAATTTTCTCTTTGTTTGCCCCACGTATGAAGCATCACATTCCGCACAATCAATACAATAAATAATATTTTTGTTATGATCACGCTCAATAGAGTCCTTTAATATCTTTATGTAATTGTTAAGCTTATTAATACTCCTAAATGCCATTGAAAAAGCACCTCTGTTACTAAACAATCTTTTTAAGGATTCCGTGAATTTTTTAATATAAGAAACTACAAAGAACGTCTTTTTGTCTTGTGAATCGTTAACCAGCTGTTTGATTACTTTTTTATTAATTAAAAATTTTAACCTATTGTTAATAACGTTAAAAATGAAATGTAAAGGGGGTAAATATTGACAATAACGGATCACCTTCCGATCAACTTGAGCTTCACATATGTTATCAAGGACATTGTCCTGAATAACATGCAAAAAATTTTAGCCGTTGCTCGTTGTTTATTAAAAAGTTATTAATATTGATAATAACAGGTCAACTTCCGATCTACTTGAGCTTCACATATGTTGTCAAGGACATTGTCCTGAGTGACATGCAAAAGGTTTTAGTCGTCGCTCATTGTTTATAAAAAAGTTACAAACAAAAAAAGTTTCACAAATAAATTTTTTTCGACATTATTTTGGACATTTTCTTCACGTTGTAAGCGTGTATGTATATAGGCAGGGGGGGCTGCGCCCCCCTGCATCTCCTTGAGCTTATCATGTTTTGCGTACATATTACCTTCTGTTTATGATGTTTTATTTTTGAATATTACATATATATAACCTTGCATAAAATAATTCTTTATTTTTTCTCGAGGGAGGAGCAAGGGGAGGGACGTAGCCTTTCTCCCTGCGGGGGGTGTAGCCCCCCCTGCCTACACACTTACAACATGAAGAAAATATACATAATGTCGAAAAAAATTTATTTATGAAACTTTTTTTGTCTATAACTTTTTTATAAACAACAAGCGACGGGTAAAAGTTTTTGCATGTTACTCAGGACAATGTCCTTGACAACATATGTGAAGCTCAAGTTGATCGGAAGGTGGTCCGTTATTGTCAATATTTACCGTAAAAGGTAATCGCTGTCAAGTAAAATGTCAATAATTAATTTCAGATTTGTTTTGTGAAATTGAGGATGTGAAAGAAAACTTGCTCTGTCCACAATGACCGTACCGACTTTCTGTGATATAGTGTGTGTAGAGAAAAAATGTAAATATCTCCCGGAAGAAGTCTCTTTGCGATGGCAATAAAAATAAATAGTATTACCATCAATTATCAATTTCGTGTCTAGAACTCACAATTATTCACGTTAACTCACAATTATTCTGAATTTCCATAGTAAATTGTAATCTACCATGAAAATCATTAAACATCTGTAATAACAACGACAATTGCTGGAGGAGCAGTCAAAATAATGTTGTCAACATACCTGAAATAAAAAGACGGAAGAAAAGGTAATTTTTTCAAAATAGTTGTCTCTAAATCATGCATAACAATGTCCGCAATTATTGGTGACAACGGTGGCCCCATCGGCATTTGTTTGTTTATAAATTCTATTGTTAAAAGCAAAAATTGTCGAGGATGTTACCAAATCAATTGCCGATATAAATTCATTTAAAGGAATTTTTGTGTTTTTTTGAATAAACTTCCATCTAGTTTTATGCTTTTTAATGCTGTTAAAGCTAGCTAACTCCAAGAGGACATTGGTGAACAAAGAAACAACGTCTAATGACGAAAAGATGTGGTTATGTTGAGGTTTGATATCTTCGATTTTCTTGACACATTCGTTCTTTTGTCATTAGACGTCGCTTGTAGCGACTGTACGATCGTGATCGGAAATTTTTTTTTATTTTTTTATTTTTTATTTTTTGTGTGTCAATTTGTTTCACGGAAAGTTTGCAATAATGACGGAAGAAGACAAACATAAGATGCCGCTGTTCGACGGATCAAACTACAATAATTGGAAATTCAGAATGGAAGTTCTGCTAGAAGAACTCGATTTAAAGGCACACGTACAATCGCAGATTTTAGGCGAAATCAGAGAAGGAGAATCAACAGAGGAGTACAATCAGCGAATGACGAATTTAAAGAAAAAGAACACAAAGTGTAAGTCACAAATAATACAAAGAATAGCTGATTCGCATCTCGAGCACGTTAAAGATAAATCAACTGCGTTTGATATATGGGCGGAATTACAGAGTGTATTTGAACGTCGTGGTGTAGCAAGTCAGTTACTTCTTAGAAAAAAATTACTATTAATAAAATTAAAACCTTCAGTAGGGTCTCTATCATTGCATTTTCTAAGATTTGAATCACTTGTTCGAGAGCTTAGGTCCACAGGAGCAAGTATGGAAGAAGTGGACATTGTGTGTCATCTTCTGTTAACGATGCCTTCCAAATACGATGTCATAGTAACGGCACTAGAAACATTATCAAAGCAATTACTGACGTTATAATCTTTGTTAAAAATCGTCTACTCGACGAGGAATCTAAGCAAAAAGGAAGCAGCAAATTAATGAAAAATGAGACTCCTCATTCTACAGCATTTACTTTGTCAACAAGTGACAATAACAAAAGCAACGGGATGTAGGAAACAAGTCAAAATTCAATTATAAGTGTCACCATTGTGGTATCATTGGTCATCGTCGATCAGAGTGTAGAAAACTGAAGCAACAGTTAGAAGGAAGTCAAAAGTATAAAAAGAAAAAACAGGCAAATGTTGTTACGGATACAGATGAAACAAAGGCAGTTAGTTTTTCGGCGGTAAGTAACTGTGAAAAAAATAAAACAAGTACAACTTGGATTTTAGACTCTGGAGCGTCGGAGCATTTAACGTGAGTATTTAACAAATTCAAAGTGAAAAACACTTGCAAAATACAATTGTTGCCGAAACCAATAAAAATTTGTGTAGCTAAAGCTGGTATGATGTTAACAGCTAGCAAAGTTGGTATGGTTTCCTGTACAACTGTTGTTAATGGAAAGGAAATTCAGGTCACTATTAACAATGTTCTTTACGTTCCCCCCCTCTCCCTCGGTTTAGAGTTTAATCTGTTGTTTATACCTAAACTGGAGTTTAACGGTTTTACAATTGTTTTTACGAACGGAAAAGGAAAAATATTAAAAGGCACGCAAGTTTTTGCAGAAACACAACGACGTCATCGAGTCTATGAACTGGAAGTTTTTGATCGGACGGAAGTGGCAACGTCGTGCTTGCGAAGAAAAATGCTAAAGTCTGGCATGCTCGTTATGGACACGTTGAAGTCAGTAGATTGAAAAAGGTCGCAAAGATGGTGGACGGAATAAATCTAAATAACGTAGTTTTAACAGATAAAGAAATCTGTCACAATTGTGTCGAGGGGAAGCAAACAAGGTTACCTCATAATCAAGGAAGGCCTAGAGCAAAACGTCCATTGCAGCTTGTACATAATGACCTCATGGGACCAATCACACCCGAGTTACGTGAAGGTGATCGATACATACTCACGTTTATCAACGATTTTACACATTTCACGATTGCGTATTTACTCAAAAAGAAGTGTGAAATTTTCCACTATTTTAAAATCTATGAAGCGATGGTTACTACTCATTTTAATCTAAAGATCAGCAGGTTTTGTTGTAACAACGGGCGTGAATATACTTCGAAAGAAATGATTTGTGAGTTCGAAAACAAGGGAATTCGTGTAGAGTATACAATCCGATACACGCCTCAGCAAAACGGCGTTGTAGAGCGAATGAATAGAACAATTCTCGATAAGGCTAGATGCATACTACTTCATTCACGCCTAAATAAGAGTTTTTGGTCTGATACGGATTTAAGTGCCGTATATGTGTCGAATCGTAGTCTCACTGCAGCGTTGGATGGTGTAGTTCCAGCAAAATTGTAGTATGGAGTAAAACCAGGTGTAAAAAAACTAAAGATTTTTGGATGTATTGCGTATTTACACATTCCGAAAGAGTTGAATCCTAGGAATTTGACTCTCGTTCGAAAAAGTGCATTATGGTAGGATATACTGACAATGGCTATCGTCTTTGGAGTCAGAAAAATGAACGAATAGTCTATGGTCAAGACATCATTTTTGATGAAACCAAATTTGAACATAGTCTACCATTTATTAAAACTAATATTCACGAGGAAACGGAATATGATCATAAAGAGGAGTCTGATGACGAAAAGTTCATCTCGGCAACTGAAGAAAACAATGATCAAAGATTGTCTAGATCTGATTCACTAAACAAGGAAGAGGAAAAAACAGAAGCTAAATCTGAAACTTCAAAGGAACAACCGGTGACTCTTCGTTGGAGTACTCGTGAAAGAAAGAGACCGCAATTCTATCATGAGGATTACTGTGTACTAACCTTATATGCCGAAAGCTATGTAGAAAACGTACCAGGTTGTTATGCGGAAATCAATTCTTGTCATGATAAAAAGGAATGGCTGAAAGCAGTTAACGAGGAACTTAAAGTAATTCAAGAAACAATTTAAAAAAATTTAATTCAAGAAAATCATACATGGAGCCTAGTGCAACTACCTGATGGAAGCAGAGCCATTAAGAATAAATGGATTTTCAAGATCAAGCGTGATGAACACGGAAACATACAACGGTACAAAGCGCGTCTTGTGGCAAAAGGCTGTCTACAAAAAAGGGGATTTGATTACGATGAGACTTATGCTCCAGTGGCAAGATTAACCACAGTAAGAATTCTCTTGTCTATAATTGTTAACGAAAATCTGCATTCCGATCAACTAGTTGTTAAAAATGCTTTTCTTCATGGAACACTCACAAAAAATATATATATGAAACAACCAGAAGAGTGCGAAGACGGAACCTCAAGAGTCTGCAAGCTTGAAAAAATATTGTATGGACTCAAACAGTCACCGGGAGAAAGGAACTCAGTTTTCAAAAACTGTGCAAAGAAAATTGGATTAAAGTAAACATACAACAACTTACCTTTTACTATATGTCGACGATGTCATCATTGCGGGAAATAATCGGAATCGGTTAAACAAAATTAAATATCTATTAGAAAATCGTTTTTCTATAAAGGATCTCGGATTGTTAAGAAGCTTTCTTGGAATTAAAATCGATAGATATGAACAAAGACTGGACCTCAGTCAGTTAGTGTACATTTCAAATCTGTTGAGATGTTTTGATATGGAAGACTGCAAACCTGTAAAAACGTCTATGGAAAGAAAATCTGGAAATTCTAATTCAGCTCAAACAGATGAAGTAAAAAACGGAAATTGACCATATAGGGAATGTATCGGCTGTCTGATGTATGTCATGTTAAATACACGACCAGATATAAGTGCTGCTGTAAATTATTATAGTCGTTTCCAGGAAACACTCACTTCTGAGCACTAGAAGGAACTTAAAAGAATCTTACAATATTTAAAGGGCACTGTTAACTTTATGTTTAAGTTTTCAGGGGGGTTAATCACCTCCCTTCACGGCCTACGCTGATGCTGACTGGGCAGGAGATGCAGACAGGAAATCAACAACGGGTTTTCTTGTCGAGGTCTTTGGCAATCCAGTTTGTTGGACAACAAAGAAGCAGGCAAACGGTTGCCTTATCATCTACGGAAAGCGGAGTATGTGGCTTTGGCTACAGCGTCAACAGAAGTAGTCTGGACCCGAAATTTTCTACGGGAGCTAGGTTGGACAGTACAGTCGGCGTCAATAAATTGTTTCGTGGACGCGGGGAGCTAGGGGTAAGAGGGACGGTATTCCCTAACAGTAAATATTGTAATTGGTCAATTCATCGAAATCTGCTACAGTTAGTTAGTGCGGCGCCCGTTGGCAGTACTTGCTCCTAGGGAATACCGTCTCTCTTACCCCTAGCTCCCGGGGCTACAAAACGATTTATTGACGCCGACTGTACAAGAACCTGTAACTGTATATGAGTACAATCAGTCGTGTATATATTTGTTGAGCAGATGGGAACATCAACGACTTAAACATATTGACGTCAAGTTTAATTTTGTCAGAGATTTGAGTAATGATGGAGTAATTAGAGTTCTTTATGTTCCTTCAGAATTGCAAAAGACGGATATTCTGACAAAAGGCACGATTTCAGTTAGGTTTGAAAAGTTAAGAGAACTAATTGGTTTGAGAATTGGTTAGTACTTGTCCGTCGGCGAGTTTTTTTTTTAACAAAAAAAAAACTTTTTTTTTAACTGTGTTACTGACCTGTATTTGTAAGGATTTTTTTTGTTTTGTCAGTTGACCAACACGAATTGAGGGGAAGTGTTGTGATAAGGTCAATTCGTTTTATTTGAGTTTGTTTTTTTAACTGCCTGTGATAAAGCACCCAGATAGCACTGGACGTTTCAGGAACGTCCATTTTAGATCCAATTTATATCCATACATCTATAGACATAAAATGGACATTTAAGGGATATCCGTTATTGGAAGTGTAATGGATGTTCTATTAAGAATATCCTTTGGATGTTTAATAAATGTCCGCATTTGGATTTTTTTTTAATTATAATTTTAATTATTTGTTTTCTTTATTATATATTTATTATAATTAGCAATAGTCCTAATATACACTAACTGTTAAATAATTATAATATATAAATTGTATTTTTTACTATAAATTCCAAATATATATATTTAAATATTTCCAAATATAATTTATATAATACCAAATAATACATGTTTTAGTTATTATTATTGTTTTTTAAATATTTATATCACTTTTAATAAACTCTTCTTATATATATTTTTTATCGTTTTTTTTATTGTTTTTTAAATTTATTTCTTTCGACCACTGTTCATCTGCTTGTAATAGCCAAAAAGATTTTATACTGATGTTTTTTTTCTACAATCAGTGCATAAAAGTTAAGCAAAACACTAAAAATAATCAAACAGCAAAACAAAAATAACAAACACTTTTACCATTTGATCAAGATGATGAATTGCAAGGGTAACGCGCGTTTGCGTTGTCACGTTATATTTGGCGCCGAAACTTGGCATAAAAAGCATATATCGCGTCACGAAAGCACGAACTTTCCACGAGTTCTTTTGTTTTTCTCTCGCATTTGAGCGCGTGCTGACGTCAGTGTTCACAGTTTTAGCTTCCTTACAGCATGCTTAAGCGGTGGAAGGGATGCGCACAACAGCAGCGAGTTTATGCAGGTAGAATTTGCTGCTGTTGTGCGCATCCCTTCCACCGCTTTAGCATGCTGTAAGGAAGCCAAAACTGTGAACACTGGCTGACGTGTTTCTCTTTACGTTGCTGTGAAAATAAGATACTTTCGAAGAGCAATTATTGAAGTGATTAAACGAGAAAATGTAAGAGCATTTTTCTTCCTTACTTTTTTTAAGATTAGATTATGGAATCACGATTCATTTATGTGTCTATTCCTTCTTTACAGTTCTGTTTTTCTCTCGCATTTGGGCGCGTGCTAACGTGTTTCTGTAAGTTATTATAATGTGAAAAAGTACTTCTGAAAAGCGATTGTCGAGGTGATTAACCTAACAAGAAAATGTAAGTGCATTTTTTTTTCTTACTAAGATTAGATTATGAAATCAAATCACAATTCCTGTATATGTGTCTATTTCTACTCCTTTGTAAGTACATTATTATATCCCAGATAGCACATGGATGTCCGATTAAAGTTCGCTGGACGTTCAGTGGACGTACATTCGAGGTATGTTTGCAACTCCGTACGACGTCCATAAAATGTCCATGCTGGACGTTCACTGAACGTTCGACGTATCTTAATTGGACGTCTAATGGACGTTTTAATTTTTACCAACGGACATCCACAGAATGTCCGAAACATGTTCCGTGTTTAAAAGTTGCATTAATTATAAGTTTTAACATTCTTGGTTATTAAAAATATTTATAGACATAAGTGAATTTTATAAAATTTAATATATATGTTATATAACATTTAATAAAAGGCAAATTGATTTAAAAATTACAATGTTTCAGAATTGCAAATTTTGTTCGATTTGAGAAAAAAATTAGATATATTTAAAAAATAGTATTTATTAAGAATGTTATATTATATGAATAGAAGTAGAACAAAATATAAATAATATAAATATATAAGATGTCCAAGAATCTATAAATATACAAGATTTGTGTCCAAGAATGTCCTATTTATTAGGATATTCCAATATTATATCCGAGAATGAATATCCATAGAATGCCCTGCTTAGGATATTCTATTTATGTCCAATAATGGATATTCGATGGATATCCATTTTCGGTCTGTGGACATATGGACTTAAAATGGATCTTACATGGACGTCCCAAAGATGTCCTGTGCTATCTGGGATATTAATACATATGTGACCGAAAATTTGGTAATAACCTTACTTATTAGTTCCGTTGTTCCATTTATATTATCACATTACAGTAGTAGTTTTCCAGCAAAAACACACTATATATTACACTGTGTTACACTGCGTAAGATTTTGATTGGAACAGTTGAATTAATTTCTGAGAATATTGCTAGAATGCATTACGATTCTTCATATTTATTGTTAGTAATGATTAATATTACAATAATATGATTAAGAGTGCTATTGTAGCTGAATATTTATATACATATTTTTTACATAAAACAAAGAAAAAAGACATTTAAGAAAATGTATAAATTAATGTATTATTATTACAATTATCAAAAAATAGAGAAATTATAAATTCTAATAATTTAAACTTGTACAATTAAGCTTATCTTAAATATATTATTTGTAAAATATTAAATAAAATATTAAATATTAAATTAAAAAATATTAAATTAAATTAAATAAAACATTAAATGTATTATTGCAATGTATTTTTAATGAGAGATTTACACGTTTGTACTTAAGTTTTTATTATGTCGAGCAATGACACAGTCACTGCGTTGGAACACTCCGCCGTGTTAGACACAGTGTGTTACACTGTATCATCTATGTAATTTGCTGGAAAAGACCCAAATGATACATGTTACAATGTTACGTTGCAAGTCTACATCTATCTTAAGAAATCAGTTTATCTCAAATATGCATTTCTGTTAGTTGTTGAAACGAAAGATAGATTTCTTAAATGAACATTTACAGATACGGAATGTAACGTTTCAAAGCTGTGGAAAGAAAGTTATTAATAAATTCTTAATCACACATATTAATTATTATCACTAATGTTTAACACATATAAATACAGTTATTAATAAATTCCAATATATAATAACCAATATATAAATACAGAAATAATTTTGTGATGCAATTATCTTTGTGACGAGATAAAATTCCGTCACTAATATACATAAATGTATATATAGTGTTACGCGGGGGTCACCGCGTATGTGTCGCGGGAGCCGCGTGAACGGCGCGCGATCGGCGCGACTGTCGGTTACCGGGCGACGACGGTTTGTTAAAAAAGAAGAGAGGAGGATAAAAGAATCGCGACCGCGAATTTGTCACGACGCGCCTCGACGATTTCTGTTACGCATTATTTCTCTTGTATTTCCGTTATAATAAAGTGTGTTTGGAGAAAAGCGGCGACCTTTTATTGCCGCGGTCGTGTACGCGAATCGCGGCGTCTTACGAGAGCATCGCTACGCTCCGCGGACGTAACATTTTGGGGGCTCGTCCGGGATTTGAGAGATCGAGTTTGAAAGACCAGCGGAATGGCTCTGGTGCATTCGCCGCGGAGAACGCGCAGTCAAGTTGCGGCGGGAGCGGCAGAGACGTCGGCGGCGCCAGAAGCGGCGACAGCAATGTCCGAGAGCGAGACACTGCGTGCGGTCCTGCGGGAGTTAGAGCAGCTGCGAGAGGAGCGTCGACAAGAAAAGGATTCGTTCCGGCAGAAGGAGCGAGAATTTGGTGATTTTGTACGCCGAAAAGAGGAGGATATCCGTCGCTTGGAGGAGCAGTTTCGCCGCGGTGCATCAGGCGAGTCAATTCCAAATCATTCTTCTG
>NW_018021614.1:0-5526 GCF_002006095.1 Pseudomyrmex gracilis
GAATCGTACAGTGTGCTATTCTTGCGGTGTCCAATCGTACTGTGGTCAATCGTACCGTGTCTAATCGTACGTGTCCAATAGTACGTGTGCAATCGTACTGTGTCCAATTGTACCGTGGTCAAACGGAATACGCCCGTATCGTTCAGATTTCATTTGAACACACCCGGGTGAGAGAAAAAAGCACTCTGCTTGTAACACAGGGTGCCGGCGGGTAGATTTTGCTGCCAAGAAAAGTGCGCGAATTGTAATTGAAATGAAAAAGAGCACTTAACTTTTAATAATGAATCTCAAGCTCGTGGTCACGGAAAATGGTTGAGAAAGTAGTAGAAGTTAGGCCCTGAGCACATTAGAAAAAATATTGAGTATAGAAATTAAAAACAGATGTTAAATATAATACACAATGCGAAAAAATAAAATGTGACAAATGTATATAACTATAGGCTGTACATCATGTAGCCATGATATACTTCTTAGGGCCATTACACGTGAAAAAATTTTAGCCGTAACCGTAAGGTCGTAAGCAATTTAACCAATTACAGACCAGTATTATCTTACATTAGTTGGAATGCTGGCCAGCGATTGGTCGATTTGCTTACGACCTTGCAACTACGTCTAAATTTTTGCTACGTGCAATGGCCTTTATATCATGCAACCATGACATACTTCTTGTATCTATGTTATATTTTATTTTTTGTCATTGTTAGAGCCTAAGCACTATAGAGAAAATATTAGGAATAAAAATTAGAAATAGAAGTTAAATGTACTATACAATGACAAAAAATAAAATATTACATAAATACAAGAAGTATGTCATGATTGCATGATATACAGCCTATATTTATACACATTTATATGTTATATGTTATTTTTTTGCATTGTACATTACATTTAACCTCTGTTTTTAATTCTTATTCCTAATATTTTCTTTATTGTGCTCAGGCTCTTAGTCGCTGAATATTGTATTTGGCTTTGGCGCCTTCACAGTCCCCAGATACGTTCAGATTCTCGAGCCTATCGAGACCATCCGTTAGTAGCTCCGCCCACTCCCGGTTCACCCTACTCTCACCCGTCGAGTGAGAAATCTGAACGCACCCAAGAAGGTGTACAAAACGTGTAAATTACGTCATTAAAGTGTACTACACTTTCAAGAAGAACAGCGTGTAATGACGTAACTCAACGTCACTTCCGGCAAGAAAAACGCTAAAGTGTACACTTTACACTAAAGTGTATAAAGTGTATGCAAGAAAAACAGACCTATTGACTGCGATTGTGCGCATGCTCAATACTGCTTAATCTTTCAAATGGTTGACAGATTTCAAATTATCTTACGCAGCAATTTGGATTACAAGTGATTTGGCAATTGTCAGCAAATAATTAATATAAAAAAAATAAAAATAATATAAAAAGAATAAAAGCTATATTCTGTTATAATGTTAATTAACAGTTAAAATAAATGTTATATATATATATATATATTATAAAAAGATATATTTGTGTTATAAATTCAACATATGCGTTTGTAAGTTAAAAAAAAATACAATAAATTTTACAATAGGGCACTTAAATGAATATAATGTTAATATTTGCAGTAAATAAAATATAAAAAAAAGACAGTAAATAACTATTATAAGATATATATTCCTTATAGTATTAAATTTACTAATACGTATATTATAATACATATATTATAAAAACAACAATATATATTATAAAACGATACAAAATACATATTATAAAATAACACTATTTTCCACAAGTTGCGAGTATTATTTTTGGAAAACTAAATGTGAATACAAATAAAATATCAAATACTTTTTCTAAAAATAGATTACTATTATTTTAAAATAACACGCAAATTTATTACATGTGAAATGTAATTTTCTTATTTCTGTTTGTAGTGGCAGTTTGTTTCCACTTTTGATTGATCTATTGCAATATTTTTGATCTGACCTATTGCAATAATTTAGGACACAGCACAATACCATAATTATTTATTTATATGAATGTATTATGTATTGAATATATGTTAATTTGCGTATCTTTTTCCGCGCTTTCGTTGTTTTCGTACAATTCAAGTATGTCATTGCGCTTGCGCACAACAACAACCAATCATATTTAGGCACATGTTACCTCGTCGCACTTTTCCGCAGTGGCTTCCTCCACGCAACTTTATGCTCCGTTCCTATATTTCTATGTCCATGCCGTTTTGTCGCATACAGTCTGCAACCGCATGCGACCAAACGGCCGGAATCTCGCATCTCTGTTCCGAAGTCTTAATGAATCGTCACAATCGAAACCACTTTTGTATATCACGAGAAGTTCGATCTCCTTACTCTTACTTAGACCCGTGCGCCGTTTGAGGTAAATTAGTGTGGCGGCGGCGGCGTAACACGGCGGCGCAAGAGTCTAGATTGTAGGTATTAAGGTCTATCTACATAAAACGCAGACACAGGTCGCAGGACGTTGATCTCGCAGAATTGACCAATCACGTAAGTCAATTGGCTGATTTGACAAACGTGAATGGTCAATTACGCGAAATTAGCTGCCTGCGACTTGTGTCTACGTCTTATGTAGAATGACCTTTAAGCTGCCTTTATGGGTAGTCTACAATAAAGGTAGTAAGGCTGTAGGAGTAGAGAGTAAACTATTTTTCGGTGAAGAAACAACAAGAATTACGAAATGAGCAATTCCCATTTTGCACTACCTACTGTTTTACTGTTAGCCAATGAAAGACGTGTGTTAAAAAACGCAAAATAATTACTTGTATAGACAAAAATAAAAGAACATTAAAGCCCTTTGCACAATGGACGGAATAGCGATAGCGATAGAAATAACACAGTTTTTAACACAGAATTTCAACTCGTCGGAAATTTTATAGCTATTGCTTATTCTGATTTTCTAATCTGCATTGATACATGTGTATTTTTGTACGTTAGATTCCGCTGTTCTTACCGGTATTTATATATAGTGATTATATATAGTGATAGCGATAAGCAATAGACAGAATTCCAACTCATCGGAAATTTTATCGCTATTACTTATTCCGATTTTCTGATCTGCATTGATACATGTGTATTTTTGTATGTTAGATTCCGCTATTTCTACCTTTATTTTTAAATATAAACTCTTTAAAACTTTTGTTATTTCTATCGCTATCGCTATTCCGTCCATTGTGCAAGAGGCTTAAGAACCTTACTTCTTACTCTGCCTACTCCTATTGTAGACTAGCCATTAAGAGCCGTCTACAATGGAGAGTTGTAAGCCGTAATAGTAAGAAATTGACCAATCACAGGCAAAGTACAGAAGAATAATCGATTGTGATTTGTCAGTTTCTTACTATTACGGCCTACAACTCTCCATTGTAGACGACTCTTTACATGCGGCGTAAATAGCGTAAGCGTAATTTGCGGTAGCCAATTATATTGTCTCAGCTATCATGCAAATACGCTGAGACTATATAATTGGCTACCGCAAGTTACGCTTAAGGGTCGTCTACAATAGAGAGTTTTAGACTGTAACAGTAAGAAACTGACAAATCACAATCGATTATTCTTCTGTACTTTGCCTGTGATTGGTCAATTTCTTACTATTACGGCCTACAACTCTCCATTGTAGACGGCTCTTTACGCTATTTACGCCGCATGTAAAGACAGTCAATCTACAATGAAAGTAGTAAGGGCCTTCTACAATGAAATATTAGTAATAAATCAGAAGTCAGAAGCAAGAAATTGACCAATTACAATCAATTATTCTTTTGTGATTTGACTGTGATTGGTCAATTTCTTGCTTCTGACTTCTGATTTATTACTAAAGAACCTTTTACAATATTAGTAATAAATCAGAAGTCAGAAGCAAGAAATCGACCAATCACAGTCAAATCACAGAAAAATAATCAATTGTGTTTAGTCAATTTCTTACTTCTGACTTCTGATTTATTACTAATATCTTATTGTAGAAGACCCTTTCGGCGAANAGAAACATAAGACATAAGAAAATCAACCAATCAAAGCCTTCTAGAACGAAAAGTAGGGATGAAAATGGAAGGCTGGATTGGTTGATTTTCTTATGTTTTATGCATTATGCGTTATGCAAAAGTCTGTGCTTCGGTCTTAATACACTTCAACCAATATATATAAAACACATATAGCATTTTACTTTTTTTCGGCGCGCCATAATTTCCGGCGGCGGCGGCGGCGGATTCGCCGAAAATTTTCTCTTTCGGCGGCGGCGGAATCGGCGGATGATAATTTGTCGGCGCCGGCGGCGTAACACGGCGGCGCAAGGGTCTACTCTTACTTCGTGAATCAGGTTATGTTTCAAATTGCAAATGGCGTCCAACCGTAAAAAACTATTCCCTTGAGCGGATTCCCTCCCAATGAATCGTAAAAGTTGGGACCACTTTTTCCATTCGCGCGCTATCAAGTTCTATCTCCTTACTCTTACTTCGTGGCCGCAGGATTGCTCTTATGAACCGGCCCAGTGGTCTCGCGGCCTAAGTGCAGGGGCTGCGAACTCGGAAGTCTCGAGTTCGAATCCGCTTACCACCTAAGGATTTTTTTCCGGGCCGGTCCCTTTCAACCGAGTTTATCGGTTGATCGGCGAACTAAATCGGATCTCCAATAATTAATTCGAGTATAATCTCCCCTCGAATTAATCTTTCTCCCACAAGGCAGTCGCAGTCACATTACTCTGAAGCCTATGTCACACTACGGATTAGGATTGAGATTGGATTGCAATTGGGACCAATCAGAGCAAAGATTACCAAACTTAGGATTGGTTTTCTTTCTTCTGATTGGTCAAATTTCAATCCAATCTCAATCCCAATCCGTAGTGTGACATAGGCCTGAGCACAAGCCTGACACAGATGAGCACTCTCACTGTGAAAGATGGCCGTGTACCGCGTGGTAGTAGTACTGCACAACAATTCCCCCCTACGTTCTGAGAATAAAAAATAAAAATGACTATAGAATGGCGTATAGACTAACCTTCCCATAGGTCTACGAGCCACCAAACCAAACCAGGATTGCTCCTATAAAACTTAGGTTTAGATCCTCATGCAGACATCGGCGCTTTGACACCGAGCGTTGATTGGTGAAAAGCGGATGGTGAAGGTAAATGGCAGCTCTAATTTACCCTCACCACCTGCTTTTCACCAATCAACGTTCGGTGTCAAAGCGTCGGTGTCTGCATGAGGATCCAGCCTTACATCGTGTGGCAGGACGGTTTAAGAGTTCGTTCCATTTCACGCATATGCGCGCATTTATCTATAGTACATGTCACGTATAGTATAGACAAATGCGCGCATATGCGTGAAACGGAACGCAGCTTAAGATTATGCATACAAAATATAGTGAACAGAAAACAGGAGGTGTATGTCATGAAGTAAGAGTAAGGAGATCGAACTTCATAGCGCGTCAATGGAAAAAGTGGTCCCGATTTTGACGCCTAATTGGGAGGGAATCCGCTCAAAGGAATAGTTTCTTACGGTTGGACGCCATTTGCAAAACTACCAAATGTACACATTGG
>NW_018021614.1:5721-39357 GCF_002006095.1 Pseudomyrmex gracilis
AGTGTCAAAGTATTATAATTGAGACGGTATTATTGTAAATGGCGGCCACTACTTAGAACATGCTACGCGTAGCCATACTGTCCAGCAGAAGTAACGCAGCAATTGCAACTGCTACATGAAGCCGCTACGTAGCGCTACGTAGCGCTAGCTTCGTCTAAACACACCCTATGACTGCAGGTCGTTAGTGCGCAACGCTCTCCCCACTCTGCCCACTATTCCACTCCTACGCGCGGACCTTTCTCTCATTGAAAAGAATAGATGCTCATTCTAAATGTTTCTTAGTAGAATTAGTTTATAACTAATAAATATATATATTCGGTCATAAGAGCCGTTTGCTAGGTGTTGTGCGGAAATTATATGTGTATATATATCCATATATATACGTGTTCACATGTAAATTTTTACACGTGAAATTCGAATTGAAATAACGGCACGGAAAGCCGGAGATTCCAGGTTCGACTCCTGGCCGAGGAGTTTTTTTTCGCAATATAAATTTAATTTCAATTAGGGGGGTATTTGGGATTTCTCATATACGAGATGCAAGTATAGCATCCAATATGAATTTTAGAATTGTTATTTCAATTCGAATTATTTGTAATGATTATTTGTAATGATTATTTGTAATTATATAAGATATTTAATGTAATTCAGAATTTTTATGTAGCATAAAAAAATATAAATGTCCACTAGATAGCCACTGAATGTCTAGAGGATATCTACTTTGTCTATTATCTATATTAGATGTTGTTTTCAAAAGACATCTACGTATGTTCTCTGGGAATTGGTAACAGTTAAAAAATATACTATACAAATATAATAAAAATATAATATATGTATATTATATATATTATCTTTTTTATAACAAACCTTTCTCACGTACATTCAAAATACATCTAAAAGATATCCAGAGAACATTCCATCGTTCTCTGGATGTTTTTTGAACATATTTTTTTGAACATGAACAATCGAGATCTGTTAAACTTTATTATATTTATTTGACAGATTTTATATCCTTTTAAAATATTTTTAGTGCTTCTCTATATAAGAATTTTACCATACTGGTACATTACTGGAACAAAAGTACTGATGATATTTGTGCCGAGAATAGCCAATAATATTTTTCTGTAAGGGACGTCGATTCACATTCCAGAGAGAGTATTGTATTTTTCCATTTACCCCTTTAAATATCGTTGAAATTTTGAATTTAGAGGTAGAGTTTACTTATGTTTCTAAAATAGAGGATACTTCGGTAATTAGGCTATCTAATCTAATAGCCTTGCGGTCTGAGTGCAGAGGCTACGAACAAAGAAATCACGAGTTCGAATCCATCCAACACCTTAGGATTTTTTCCGGATCGATCCCTTCTAATCAAGTATATAAGCTGAATGGCGAATAGTATCGGGCCTCCAAGAAAAAATAAGAGTGAAAAATATTTTTTACATAACTGCCAAGTGATATTACTATTGACAACATATCAGTATTTTAATAATAAAATTGTATTATTATTTTTTTGTAAGAGTTCTAAACAATTACCAAACTTTGTTTCAAAAAATATTAATATAAAAAATATGGATTTTACATTCTGTAAAAGTTCTTGAGATGTCCTACACATATCTTGTAAGAGTCCTTGGACTCACATAATAGCCTAAGGATAATTCAGGGACTAAAAAGAGCGCTCATTTGCTTTTCCTCAGGATATCCAGAAGAGATTCTGGGATTAAGGATATTCACAGGATATCTGTTTCATCTATATAAGATGTCCTTTGGATTTCCAGAGGACGTCCATGTGCTATCTGGGTATGTTGTACATATGCATTTTGTGTCCAATAGTTCTTACCAATCTACAGCAATTGTAGTACTATATAGAAAGTATGGTTTGAACACTTACATATATACTCTTCATATTACTCTTCAATCAATTTACAAGAAGCTATTCCTCAAACTGACATTTTTTAAATGCCCAATATGCCAATATAACACCATTGATCATTACATATGTATATACGTACTTCGATCGATCTAACAGTCTCGCGACCTGAAGGTTTTGAGAATCTACTTAATACTTTAAGAACCTGAGTTCAAATCTACGTAATATTTTAGGATTTTTTCTAGGAATAGCTTTTAACTCTTTATATTTCAAAAACTATTTTTAAAATATACACTCACAATTTTTCAATTTTTTGATAACTTTCTTGTAATATTTTTAATCTCAAATTTCAGAACACCCTATATATATATATATACATATATACATGTATGTATGTGTGTGTATAAAGCGTTTATAGCGTTTTTAATCATTTCCTTAAAATTTAACAGAAATGACTTTATTAATATGTATCTCACAAATAATAACACCTGAGCTCATTCAGATTAGTATGATTTTTACAGTAGTTTTTCACTTCTCAAAGTTATTGATTTTTATTTTTCAAGTTCTTTTATATGTCACCTTACTACCGCACACTCGCTAGATGATCACGGCTGTATTTCGATATCCAGAACCAAAAATCTATATTTTACTGTTTATTTACGTCACATGTACTATAGATTTTCAATATTGACAGTGAATATCGGAACACAGTTCGAACGCAACATATGCGCGAAACAAAAATAAACTATACATACACACGTCAAGTAGAGTAAAATAATATAACGTCACTGTTCTGAAATTGCATGAGCATTCCATTGAGCACCTATTTGCACAAACGTAACTCTTGTCGCAGAATAGAGAGGTAAAAGAGAAACTTGAAAAGTCAGAATTAATAATTTTCGACAACCCTTGAGAAGTGGACAACTATATTAATTTATACTTTTTAGATTAAGAATCTTTTGTGTGATGAAATCACAAAGTTAAGAATAGAAGGGGGAGTAAAACTGTTTCATTATTTCTAACTGTTCTGCCAGTCTTATATGTTTATGAATACGTTCTGTTTCATATGTGTGCATGACTTGTAGTATATACATAGTATACGTAATATATACTATAGATACTAGGGCTGCGGTTATTCGAATAAATAATAATCCGGATATTCGGATAGTGACGTCATCGACTATTCGTAATCTGGATACTTCGAAGTATCCGGATTTCGAATAGCTGAGGAACGAATATTCGGATATTTGTACACTCCGAATAAAACAAATAGAACAATTCGAATAATGAAGGTCGCATTGTGCAGTCAAACATGTAACTTGCGACATTTCTCTCTCACTAGTTTGAGATTTATAAAACTTACACTATAATTGTGTGTATATGTATTAATATTTACCGTATTTTTGCTAAAAATACGGTTTTAACTTATTCGTGTTCGATATGATAATGATTGAATTATTTTATAATTTTATATGACTCAATTCAGAGACAGATCTCATATAATACATATAATTTCTTTATTGGTGTTAATAATCAGTTTTTCATCTAAAAAGTTCACAGAGTTATTATGTGTCTCAATAGTGAATATTTTAATCTATTATTATAATTATTGAAAGCATTTAATAAATTGTCTAAGTTATGTTAACTTTGCGTAAGGTCAGTTAAATTTTGTATATTTATTTATAATTATACATTTAAATTGTCACTGAAAAAGATCTGAAAATTGAATAAAAAATTTGACGTAAATATTTAAATAAACTTTTTCAAACACAAACATCTAGTTTTTTGATCGTATCGGCTTCTTTTTCCTGTATTTACTAACAATTTGTAAATGTGGAAGTTTTGTACAATGAGAAAGCAAAACCGTAAAATAATAAAAAATAGTACGCACAAAATAAAGAACGACAATCGCACATCTCTCAGCTATAATCAAACTATTATTGATCAAGTTGTTTTAAACTGAGAGTAATTAATAAATATACACACGATTTTATATTTACTCACATATGTACCTACATACAATTTCATATTCATACATAGTTATGTGTATAGATGTGCACAATTCTATGTACGATTTTATGAAACTTTTAAATATTTATGNATTTAGATTTATAAGTTAATATTTACGAAGAAAAAGTAGAGTTGTTTATTTATCTTTTATAATATAATATCAGAATTAGAGTAAATTTACTCGTAGATGACAAGTATAAATTCTTGAACAATAAATATCATTATTTTTGTATTTGTAATAGACTTTTTAAATTTTGTGATCACATTTCTGCCTCCGAGTACTGAAAGGTCCCAAGCTAGTTTATACGCTACTGAGTATATCGAAATATCCGGATAATACGGATATTCGAATAACTCGAATAGTACTATTCGTACTATTCGCTGCACGAAGTATCCGGATATTCGAATACTATCCGTTGATCGAAGTTTATTCGTACATATATATTATATTCGAATATCCGGATATCCGAATCACACTGTTATTCGAATTTAAGCCGCAGCCCTAATAGATACATGTGCGCATATACATGAAACGGAACGCATCTTGTGTCTGAATAAACCCGGACGCCATCAGGCAATGGGTGCGTTCAGACAACTCAACAGTTGCACAATGATTCAGAGATAATCACTTATGATTGGATCATACTTTTGGAACCGTAGCAGGTTTTAAAGAATAGTCCTATCATAAATAATAATCTCTCAACCATTGAGTTTTCTGAACGTAACCATTAGATACGGTCATTTTATCATCCGATATAAGTGTGTGTATGTGTACGTGTGTAACTATGATAAATATTTATAAAATTAATCGTCTCTTCAAGTGTGCATTTATCGTAATGCTATTTCATGCGATTGATAACCAAATCAGCCATAATAATCAAAGCTTTTTGATAAGGACTTTTGATAAAAGATTGTGCGATCTTGCTTGCTTCTGCGCAGTGTTTTTTTGCCAAAAATCTTGTCTGTTCGAGACCATTTGATTTGTGTACCAAATCAAAAGCCTTTTCTACGTCTCCAGGTTCCTGAAAGCGACGCATGATCATAGCGTTTAATTCCGGGTACTGTAACATTAAAAAAAATCATATCATGTATATGATATATAAAATGTTTAAAAATCAATAATTTCTAATAAAAAATTGCATGAGAGATTAGTGTACAGTTTGCATACTAACCCGTTCGCAAGCAAAAAGTACTGGGGCAGTGGCTAGTCCGAGTTTAAGATCGGCGGCTGTGGGTTTTCCTATTGCTTCTGAAGAAGCTACAAAATCCAAAAGATCATCCACCAACTGAAAAGCTAAGCCGACATTTCTACCGTATTGAAAGGCCATTTCTATCATGTGATCATCAACTTCAGAAAGTATAGCAACCTAAAAAGTAAAATAATAATTAATAAAGAATCTTAGGCTCTGAAGTTTCAAAACGCGAAATATATAAACGGTAATAAGAGCCGTACGCTGAATGTTGTTGCAAAAATATATACAAAGTGACAAAAAGAAACGGAACACCTGAATATCTTAGAAAATAAGGTTTACTAAAAAAACTGTTTCAGACAAAAGTTGTACGGTTTAAAAGAATCTATTTATTGAGATTGTATCACTGTGACCTTGGATGGCGCTGCCAAGGTGAGGTCAAGGTACATCAATTTTTTTAAATGGAATTCCCTATTTTGTATTACAAATTCTTATAGCTTAATTCAAGAGCTTTTCGAACCACTATAATAAAATTTATTTTTATTAAATACCTTTTGAGTTATAAAGGATAAATATTAGAGTACCGCCGGTACTTTTTCTACGAAGATAATTTTGATCAAAACGAAGTTTGTGAGTTTATGATGCAGAGAATTGACGCAAAACCTAACTTCCTATTCAACATAGTTTTGTTTTGATAAAGCAACGTTCAAAATAAATGATAACGTCAATAGATAACGCTAATAGCGGCAATACTATAATATCCAATCCTCATAATTTAAAAAGTACTTAATAAAAAATAACTTCATTATAGTGTTTTGGAAACCACTTGACACTAACTACTAGATTCTGAAATAAAAAATAGAATGTTCCGCTAAAAACATTGATGTAACCTTGATCTGACCTTTTCAATGCCACCCAAGATCAAACTGATAAGATCTCAGTAAATAGAGCCTTTTAAGCTCTATAACTTTTGTCTAAAACATTTTTTTTCTAAAACTTTCATTTTCCGAGTTATTCAGGTGTTCCGGTACTTTTTCGTCACCTTGTATATACAGGCTGTTTCAAATCACCCATCTACCCCATTTAAAAACGAGGAAAGTGATTATTTTAAAAAATGTTTCAGACAAAAGTTGTTGGTGATCAAGTAATGCATTACTGGACATGTACGATTGACCTTGAATGGCGTCGTGAAGGTCATGTCAAGGTCGACTTGAAATTCTTAGATGGAAACCCTTACTTTTTATTTCATATTCTTGTAGCTGACGTCAAGACGTTTTCGAAACACTGATTACAAACACTTTTTAGTTGAGATCTTGAGTTATGAGACTTTAAAATTTAAGTACCACCGGCGTTAGCATTACCCAAGATGTACCGCGTGGAGGTCGCGCGGTCGGATTTACACCTCTTCGAGGTGCTTGATTAAAGTGAGTCCTCTTTCCTCTCACGTGTGTGTGTGTGTGTGTTTGTTCAATTGAGGTGTTCAAACTGAGCACCATTCTCTGCGATGCAAGCATCTACTCTGGTTTGGAGGAAATTGGTTGCTCGAAGAATTTCATCATTATTTCAAGATCGAATTGCTTCTCTTATTCTACGAATCATATCATCCCTTGTAGTTGGACGTTCACGGTAGACCACGTCTTTTACCCTTCCTCACAAATAATAATCTAAGATAGTAAGACGGTAATCGAAGTGGATAAATTGATCGGATCGTATTTGCCTATCCACTTATTGGGAAACATAAGTGTTTAGAGCTACACGGGCAACTCTTGATGTATGCGACGGGCATCCATTTTGTTGGAACCATATATCCAGGCGCAATTGCAGATAGATTTTCTAATAAGACAGGAAGATCTGTCTCTATCGAGACTGAATACTTATTAGCGTTTAAATTTTCTTCAAAGAAAGTAAGACTTACAATTTGACTACCAATAATGCTGCATCAAACATTTACCTTCCAAATATGTTGACAATCCATTTCTCTCAACCAGTAAGGATTAACTTGCGACCAATAAACGACAGTTCCACGTATTGACACATCCATGACTTTTGAATGTAAATTCGTCAGAAAATAAAATTTTGTGATGAAAAGTAGGTGGTTATTGTTTTATCCAGTTGCAAAATGCAAGTCTACTTTGACAATCATCATTCACAGTTTGGTGAAGAGACATTCGATAAGAGTGAAAGGTGTTTTGACTCAAAATGCGCCAGATACTGACATGACTAACTCCAGAATCTATTTCTCGGCGACTCAAAGAAACATGAGGGTTCAATTCTGCCATGCAAGAATTTCTGCTGCTCTTTCACCCCTAATTAGATGGCGGATCTGTCGACTTTTGTTATGTTGAGGCTGAACGACACCTTCACTTCTGATTCGCTTAGCCAAACGTGAAAAAACGTTACGCGAGTGAGGAGTCCGATCAGGAAAACGCTCTGGCCACAATCTTTCAACTGCAGCGAATGCATTTCGACACTCACCTAAAATTAGCAACATCATATGCTTCTTCATTCAAATAGGACATGACTATGGCTATGGCTTGTGAATTTCTTACTTAACTTGACGCTACCAGCTACATCGAATACTATACGCTGAATCAGTACGTGGTCACCGACGTATAATTACTTTTATGACCGTTTTGTTAATGTTTATTCAAGTTATTATTATTATTATTACTACTATTACTAACACTACTACCGCTATACCATTATATCACTATTATTACAATTATTATTACTATTATTCATAGCGTACACTTTCACATTAATCGTCGCGTGGAAAATATTTCTGTAGTTCCACAGCATAGAATTGACACGAACCACAATTTCAAATGGCAAAATGTAACATACATACATACATACATACATACAGACGGCGTCATTAATTCGAAGAATAGGCGCGGGGATCACATAAAAAGTCCAGTTGATCCAAATATNCATTAGTCCCAAAATCGAGTGTCCAGTTGTGGACACCCGATTGCTACTAGTTAGTTAGTACGGCGCCCGTTGGCGCTACGAGCAACCGCCCCGCTTGCCCTCCGATCCCCGCGCCTATTCTTCGAATTAATGACGCCGTCTGTACACACACACACACACACACACGCGCGCGCGCGCGCGTATTTACGTGTGAATTTTTAAATTGAAATTTCAATTCGTAAATTCATATAGGATGCTATATTTGCATCACGTATCAAGAGACACGGTAGTACCTTGCTCCAAATTCACGCGAAACGAACTGCGCGAGCACTGTTACGCGATCTCTGTCGCCGCTCAAGTTTACGATTTTATCTACTTCCTTCGTTGACACATACGACCCGCCGAAATCATAAACTAATAAGTACAACCCGATAAACTTCCTCTCCTTACAAACACTCTCCCCAAATTCCTTCGTTGCCCGTTGCGTGAATCTATGACTCATTAAAAGACAAATATTACGCCCTAGGAACGAAGCTCACACGTTTTAGTTTAAGACAAGATCAGTTCTCGTTCGCAGCTCAGACAAGCAACACTACCTCTCACATTAATAAAGCACCTCACAGAAAGTATCCTGCATATTCTTTTATCTTATTACGTGGCTATCCGGCACATAACAGCACACTGTGCCTCTACGCGAAATTCATGCAATTGAAAAGTGGAGAAATTTAGGAGCTAATAGAATAACATGTGTATATATAAACAGCATATAGGCTGCGTTCGGGCAGCGCGCTATCCGCGCTATTGTTTCATTCTTCATGTTATTCTATTAGCTCTTCTCATTCCGTCGCTACGGCGCGTCCGCGCGAAAAAGTGGACTGTCCTTACGCTGGATACACACTGATTAGCGGATCTTTATTAATTACTATCTCATTAATTACTGCAAATCTTCCAAAGTAGTATAGAACTTTTCGTCTTAAAATAATTTCTTCTACCTACCTGCGAGTGGTGAGACGGCAATTATCAAACATCCTGTGTATATGTGTGTATATATATATATATATATATATATATATATATATATATAATCAGTGTGTATCCAGCGTAAGGACAGCCCACTTTTTCGCGCGGACGCGCCGTAGCAACGGAATGGGAAGAGCTAATAGAATAACATGAAGAATGAAACAATAGCGCGGATGTATATATATGTATGTGTAAACACACACACACACGCACGCACGCACGCACGCACGCACGCACGCACGCACGCACGCACAAAAGGTGTTCGTAAAATTTTGACACAGCCGAAATATAGAGATAGATTGAGTCAAACTGAATAGAAAAGTTATTTGCCATTTTGCAAAATTCGCAATAGTTAATGAGATACAAAGTAATAAATGTGTGCCAATGAGCACGTGAGAAGCGATGGTCCTGACTTTGTAGGCATAGGTGTGTGACTGTCAGAACAACGAGAGGCGGAATGAACAAACGAGCGCGGCGTGTGACTCGGCAGATTTCGCGATCAGCCGATATTCGGCTGTATGCAAAGGAGCGAGCAGCTCTCGAGGCATAAGAAACTACTGCTCTCCGCGATCAGCTGACAATCACACACACCTACAGTCAGGACCATCGCTTCTCACACGCTCATTGGCACATATGTATTTACTATCTTATTAACTATTGCGAAGTTTGCAAATTGGCAAATAACTTTTCTATTCAGTTTGACTCAATTTATCTCCATACTTCGGCTGTATCAAAATTTTACGGACACCCTGTATATTTCCGCAATAACATCCAACATACTGCTCTTATTACTAATTATATATTATATTTTGCGTTTAAAAATAATAATGTCTATCATGATTTGTTTACAGATTTTGAGTAGCAAAGATTGATTTTTTTAACGAATAATAATAACTATATATACTTACTGCTTTAACACAATTAGCGATTAAGCTTGCTGTTTTTCGATAAGTTTTTGTGAGATAGTGTGCAAACCTTTCATTTTCTGTCTCTCTAGAGCCGAGTTGCATAAATTCACCTTGTACCAAATCAGAAATAATCTACAAAATAGCAAAACTTAATATTTTTGTTAATATGCTGTTATATTTTGATTGCTGTTTGACAAAACAGATGGATAAAATATTATCTATAAATAAATTATAGATAAAATATATTTTACAAACTGTTCAAAACAAACTCTGATAAACGTACAAATGATTAAACAAATAATTTACCTGACTGATAGTAATAGTCACGTCGTTATTTTGAATTCTAGAGAGCATTGTACAGGCGATTGCTAAGATGTAATCTCCTGCCATGACTACCTACAACAAACAAGTAATATTAAAACAAAAATAAAATTTATGTATAATTGTTATACTTTTATATCAGTATTTGATATTTATTATACATGTAATAAGTAATAATTAGATAGTAATAATTTCTTCAATTTTATAAAAATAATAAAGTCATTTTTAGATATTTAGATGCAAATATTTATAAATAAATACATAATGCAAAATTGAGTTAATGAATTCATGTGATTATTCATTATCGTTACTGTTAATAACAGTTGCAAAACGGAGGAAGTTTTCTCACTACACTCTATCCCTACTCTGCGTGTTTAGTTTCTAGTGCAAATAGCTCGACTTTCAGTGTGCTACGCAGAGAACGCTTATGCAGGAGCCGCTGTCTATAAAATATTATCGCCTTTATTTTTTTATCGCGTAGTAGGAAAATTCCCTCCTCTTCTTGTACCGCTGGTTAATAACAGTAAACTCGGTAAAGTCAATGTAATATCCTACAGATGTAATTTGTGTTTCCTTTCACTGAAAATCCTTCAAACAACTTCGAAGGTGTTATTAAATTATACGAGAAAATACGGTATGTTCGGAATCTTATTTATTTATCACTTTGGTTCTTTTATTTTCAAATTTGTTTTTTAAAGCTTATTTTGTATCATATGATGTACATATTTAGTACATATTTAGTACATTAAACTTACTTTATTTGCATATTTTAAACTTAGTTTTTGCTAGTTATTTATTGAATAAAAAGTATGTGGCTAAAAAAATATTTGTATACGTAATGCCAATAGAAAATGTTCAAAAATGCAAACGTACATAATGTAAAAATTTAATGTCATAATAGAACAGAAATACAATGACTCATATAAGTTTCATTCAAGCGTATCACATATTCGATTTTAGTGCATCGGTGCGTCTACGATCAGTAGACAACAAAAATTGTTGATAAATTGTTTTATAACGCAGAGCGTTTTTTGACGAGTTGAAACTGCAAAACCTTTGTCAATTCTTAATGATTACGATTTATTATGTTATATGCTGATTTCTACATATATTTTTTCATATATTAAATTCTAGAATTAAGATATGTTGTTCCGCTTTCTATTCCTTTTATAATTTAACTCACACAGATTTCCTTAATTCTTGTACTATATTCTATTTAATACTTTTTACAGTGTGTACACACATACACACATTACATACATATTAAATATATATATGTATATATATATATTGAGTCATTAAGTATGAAACTTGACAAATATATACATATATATTTGTTTCATAAAATTAATGACTGAATATGCGATCATGTTAATTACTCGAAAAATATAAAACCTACGAATACTGTAATCTGCGGTGTTTATTAAATGAAACAGTAAAATATAATATTATACAATAATTGTAGAATTAAATTTTGTAGAAAGAAATACAGGATGAAACTTTTAGACTGTCATCTTAGACAACGTTTTGATTGGGTAAAGCTAATTGATGAGACATCGTTTCGTATGACAATAGCAGAAGTAACAAACAGCTCGTAATTTCGAGTTTCACATCCGGCATTACCAATGCGTCGCCTTATTTTCACGCACCTTAGTCTCCGAAAGGAACACCTGTTAAAGTTTCTCTTAAAAAAAAAACATGCGCTTCAGCAATACTTTCTTGCAATTGTGCAAGAAAAAAAGCATATCAAGTTTTGTTAAACATTAATGTGCAGAAAGCGGTGATTTATCTGAGAAAGAAACATTAATTCATCTCGCTTAACCTTTAGACCGCCGGTATTTTTTCATTAAAAACATGGTATTTTTTCCGCTATATTTGTATATAAATTTAGTTTATTATATTGCATTTATTATTTTGTTTATTATATTAAAGTGTCCTAAGTTTCATCTGGCTCCGATTGGCGCCAAACCAGCGGGAAACGGAAGTGAAAAGTATCAAATTTTCAAATTTTGAAAAATGATGTTTCTAGAGATTTTTCATATCGCTAGTTACGTTTTTGAAGTCGAATTGCAAAAGTCTTTCAATACAGTAGCATTATTATCAAGCTAATCAATATAATCAATGTATAAATAAATTTTGCATCTTAAATGACAGCGAATTCGAAAGCTAAACTACACCATCCAACAACATATTCAGATTTTCTAAATATTTTTTCTCACAAATTAAGTCAAATGAAAGAGAATTCTTTTGTAAAATACGGTATAATATTAGCGTACTAATAGCAATGCCGTACGGCATCATGCTGGTCTAAAAGTTAATGTTACACCGGAGAAACAAAATTATCATTAGTTATACATATATTTCACACGACGCCGTTGCATGTTTGTATAACACACTTGCTGGACAGTTAAACGAAACAAAAATGAAGAAAACTGAAAACATGACCTTCAGCGATCTAAGTGACAACAGCTGCGTGTGAATACTCTTTCATATGTAAACCACAACCAGGTGCTGGTCAGAGCACAAAAGTCCGTGACAGTTTGACCTATATTCGTGCTTTAAATTTTGCATTTGACTTGTTACGTTTACTTACTTTCTTTCTGAAAACCTTTTTACACATGATCTTGTTATTGATAAATGTATTTTAAACTGTTATACAACAAGAATTCTCTCAATTAACTGTGCATTGTTTCGGATTTATCGATCGTCTCTTGTGTGTATGTGTATATACATGTATATATATACACAATATTTATATAATTGTAAAAGTAAAAAACACAGACAATCAACGCAATTAGCCAAGTACTGGACTCAAGACTGTAAATCCCATAAAACGGGCTTAAAGTCGCCCGGGTCGTAAGTAGTACTGATTCAAGCTATATATTGCATATGAACTTAAGACGCATAATTCTTAGATATATCTAATTACTCTAATATGTTTTAATATATTACATATATCTTATATAATTATAATTAAGTATACATACATCTTACCATATGTTATTATATTTTCTTCCTTTATATTTATATTGTTTTGTAGTTAGAACAATATATTTATATTTTTTTGTAGTTAAAACAATATAACAACAATTATCTTTAATGTGATATAATATTACTTTTTAAATTCTAAAATATCATAAATGCCAATATGTTAGTATTAACTTATTAATTCATTCACTTATACGTATTTATCGTCGAAATCCTTTTTTGTGTTATTATGACTTGTATATACATATATGTATATATACATATATACGATCCGAGCACGCCAAGTTTTTACTTTACTTTGGTTTTAAGCTCGTTTTATGGGGTCTACAGTCTTGGGTCCAGTACTTGGGCTAATTGCGTATTGTCTGTGTTTTTTACTTATACAGAAAAAAGATTTATGTAATAGATAATCTGTATATTGAGATAGTTTTTATGTACTTGGCGTATGTTTTTTCTTTTGTAAAGACTTTTTTTTAGAGTGATTTCACTACTTTTTTTAAATGCAATAGTAAAAGTATATGTATATATTATTTTATTCTTTCAGCAAAAAATATATATACATTTTTAGCATTTCTAGGCCAATTGCACTTTTTATATCTTTGTATCATGTATTGTCATCCAGTCTATGTTTTTAGTACGCACTATATTTGTATAACATCCAATATTCAAATTTTCCCTATAATGAAAAATTGCACCAGTAACTTTACATGTATTGCCACCAAGATGTATCTTTGTAGTAGATACACCTTTAATATTGCAATTGATTTTTGTAGTTTTATTAATAGTTGTAAATATTAATAATTGTAAAATTATTATGACTTGTTACTGTTACATTATTTTTTTCAACTATTGATACAGTATTACATACTTTTTCGACATTATTTCAACATGAAAAATTTAATTGTATGAATTCTTGAAGAGTTTTTTATAGTTTCGGAAATTTGCAGTAAAAGAACAGAATTACTATGTTTCCATAGTAGTATAACTGCATATTTTACATCGCAAAGTTGTAGTTAATTGATATTCATAATATTTTTTACACTTTGTATGTTATCACTAAGCCATATAAGAAATTCCCTAGCATCTTGTTGAATAGTTTGAAAATATTTCTCACCTGTCAGTCTACGCACTTTTATGTTTTATGTGTGTGCGGTTCTGTGTACGTGATACTGAATCTTAAGAATCTTCGTGACAGATTCTTGCATTTTGAGGTGTAATATCTTAGATCTCTGGATTGACTGAATCAATTTAATTTGCACTTCTCGCAATTGAAAGCTCGTAATGACATTTATTAAGGCAAGTAAGATTAAATTTTTCATTAGTGTTATAATTTACGAAATATTTTGTATCAAAAATTCATTGAGAAAAAACTCGGGATAAAGTACACGGTAGCGTCTTGACAGTGAAACTCATTCGGCGGATACTTTTGTGTACTTGGCGTCGAGACGCTACCGCGTCTCTTGATATAAATATATATCAAATTAAATTAGTTTGAGAGGGGAGGGTATTCGGGTCCTTCATATACGTGATGTAAATCTAGCATCCCATATGATTTGAAGAATTGAAAACTTAATTCAAAGAACTCACTTGTAAAAATTTACTTGTGAACACGTATATAAATTCATATGTATATATATACATGCATATTTCCGCACAAACAGTCTGCGATTTGCTCTTAGAACCTTATATATTTCAATAAATATATATTACAATTCTTTAGTCAACGTACTGTCTTTTACAACCGATAGAAAAGAGCGTGAGAGCTTTTCTTAAGCTTTGTATTTCCAGAAAGTACTAATTTCATATTGCGTCAAGGTTGTCATACTTTTCAAGTTTCTTCACAATATTTACTCATGCAAATTCTAGAATCCATTATGCAAATTACAACACAACTAAACTGCCTGTGTATTTATCTAACCTTTATTACGTAGCTCTGACTAAATTTAATCTATCTTGCTGTATGCAATCTATCATATAACGTGCATTTATCATATAAATATAAGAAATATATGAAAACACACACACACCACCACACTATAGTCTTCTGATACAATATATATAGAAGATAGCTTTTAATATTACACATCGATGAAAGTACATTTCATAACAGCGTAGTAATCATGTGACATACAATGAGATACTAATATGTTTGAACAAATGGTATTAATCGTTGGATTTGAGCTTTCAAGATCAAACAAATCTTTAAAGATATTAAAATAAGTTCTTCTATTAGCAAACTGCTAACAAATTGTAAATAGATTGGCTATAAATTCGGACAGAATACCGCAATAAAACCGGAGTCATCTATAAACAAGCAGACATGGTTTATAAACAGATCTGCTAGATACTGCTAATGTGTCACTTAACTCTTAAGAATTGATTTTCTGTGGTTTTCTGTTAACAATTCCATTAATTTGGAAATAACAAATTCTGTACTCAATCTGTGATCGTCTTGATAATAAAATTGCAGACATTTAAATTAAAAAATCTATTGTTACTTAATTAATTGATCACTTTAAGAAAAAAATACTAAAAATAATTTTCATGTCAAGATTTTATGCAGAATTCTTCAAGAAGAAATATGCGCAACTACTTCTGACTACTAGTTTGTACATTAAAAAAAAGTAAGAAACACATTCGCTTGTCAACAGCTTTACATGTTCTTGACCTAGCGCTGCCACAATCACACTTTCGTTTTACTAGTGGTACGAAGGCTTGTGTAATACTACTATCGCTATAGCAAATTGTCGGCACTCACTCGTTTGCGACATAAATTGAATGCTAATCATATAATTAATAGAGAACATTTCACAACTATTTGTAAGGAAAATTGCAAACATAGTTTACTCTTGTTCCGTAAGTTTGTGAAAATAATTTTATGTATATAAATATATGTATAAAGAAGCAAGCACAAAAAAATTAAAAATAATGTGATTAGAATGCACAATTTTGTACTTCTTGACAAGAAAAAAGTTATGTTCTTCAATATATAAAACATCATGAAACAATTTTTTTAAGAGTACAAATTAATAACAAACAATTTAAACTATTTTTAGTCCAAAACCTAAAAAGTATGGAAGTCATTGCTCAAGCATGAATCACATTAGTCTCCTTCAACTTTACGGTTATTTTAGAAAAAAAAGTTTTTATCATTATTTAATTTTACAAAACTAAACAATAGAAAAACAATAAGTAAACAATAGTAGAAAAAAGTGGAAAATATCATTTTGTTTGTTTGCACATTCATTTAAGACAAATCAGACTATATTTTGACTGTACTTTGCAAATCGAAAACAGAAACTTACTTTATTGTGATTCCAGACGACATTAACTGATGGTTTTCCTCGACGGATATCCGATTGATCAATTACATCATCATGTAATAAGGAAGCGGTGTGAATCATTTCAGAGATCATTGCTATTTGTCGTTGTGAATGCGAGAGAACACTGAGAAAATGAAATATCTTAGTTACAGAATAAATTATTCAATTAAAATTTTAATCTCTAATTAAAAAAATTGATTATTTAAATATTATTACCTCAATTTTTGTTCAATGTTTTAAATTTGCAAACACATTATCACAAATACATTTGTTTGAATATAGGCAAGAATTATATATAATTGTTATTTAAAAAAATGTTATTTATCTCCAATAATCAACAAAAAATCAATTTAATCACTTTTCTCAAATCATCAAAACATATATTCCGAATCATCAAAACGTATATTCGATGCTTACTATTGCAGTTTCATTCACGCGCGTTCTCATTCTTATACACGATATATTCGCCACTTTATACGGATTCATTTGTCTCTCGCTTATTACCACTTTGTCGGTATTTTTAATTTAATTGCTTTAATTGTTTTCTAAACATTATGAGAACATATATTTTTGTAGAGATTAACTGTACCGCACATGCAACAACTTAACAAAAGATTTAACTATTTCACGCAAAGTTTTTACAATCATTTTCTAATACGATCCATATTGTTCCACTTTAATGTCAATTAAAATCTGCAAATCTACATTCTAAACAGAACTTTGCTTACTTTCTTCCTTTGTGATAATTAATAGCTCGTGCCATAAGTATAGTAAACATAGGTCGCACCGCTTTACCTTGGCCATCCAAATAATATGTACTTATAGGTTGCAGCTCTTCTTGGGAAATATTGTTAATGAGTTCCTATAACAATGAAACACATAGGTATAACACACATAGGTATAACACACATAGGTATCTTGACATTTATTGAAAAGCCGTACAATACGTTTATAAGTGTTTTAATTTTAAAGTTTTACAATTATAATTAATTTTCTCTCTTCTTTTTTTGACTAGTTACGAAGCAAGACATGAGGACTCTTTTTTGTTGAGAGCGCCAGTTTAAATCACTTTTTTTTCTTTTTTATTCAGTTATCAATAATTTGAGAAAGCAAATTTAATTTTTTATAAATATAAAGTTATAAATTTAATGTTAATTAATTAATTTACAACAAATTAGTATCATTCGATAGCTCTATATATAAAATAAATTATATTGTGCATGTGTGCACACAGGGTGCTGATTTAGATTTTGCTTAAAACCACCAAATAGTACAGCGCAGCTTCTACTTGCAGCTTTCTTTCGGCATCCGTTCTGTATAATTATAAAATAAATATGTCAAATAACTGTCTTTGTTGCAAAAAAGAAGAGAGGATATAATCAGCGAGTTTCTTTCAATTCTCGGCACAGTGTCGGTTGAAAGTTCTTCCTGGAATTTGGCCAAAATCAAAAAGAACGCATCTTGATTTCGATAACCAGTTATATCGGTACTGGTTTTTTACGAATTGCTGTTACTTATGCGATATCGGACATCAAACTTAAAGAAGTTAGATTTCATTCAATATAGTTTGAGTTATCGATAATGTGTTTGCGATATATCGATTTTTTTTATTTTTCTCAAATCAAGTTACGTCTGTTAAAATTAGAATAGTTTGTTAAAAACGTTCAATTTCTTTTCATTTGTTTTGTTCAATTTCGTTTCATTTGTTAGACGTTTGTAGTAATCTTGTAATGTAATATTTATATATAATTTGTCAAATTTATAAACTTCGACAAGAATCGACAAATGATAACTAAAAACTTGCTAATGGAATTGTTTCGATATATTAAATTTTATGGAGAAGAGCATTGTGATGTTACTTTTTGTTTTTCAAGAACAATTGCTTTTTGACAAAATGATGAGCTCTTAGATTTGTTTTATTTCCCTGTATTGGAGCTGCACTAGTTCAGAGTTTATATTTTTTCTTCTAATATAAATAAAAAAAGATAGACTTTGAACTAGTGCAGCTAGTAAAATAAAGAAAACTTCTTGAATTGTCATGAACACTTGCTCAAGAATTTTCTCTTTATTTGAAAAATATCTAAAGTTCTGTGCTGGATGTTTTTTTTTTAAACAACGTAGTGAGATATTTGATAATTAGGCACACTGTTTTTAACAACTTGGACGTAATAGTATGATTAGCACATTGAATCAATGTACTTTCATTTTTTCAACGATTATCTACAGAATTAAATAGAACACTTTCATTCTTATAGATTTAGCAAATTTCACATTGTCGTACGTGAACGATGATTGTGAGTAAAAGTTCTTCTCTTCTCAATCATATGCAGACCGTGAAGTCAAGCTGCTTTCGCTTACGGGCCGAAGCACCTTAAGCAAAGGCGCTGCCACGTGAAAATTACATGACTCTTCATCAATATTTATAAACGTGCCTTAACGATTGTTCCTGTCCCCAAAGAAATAAGAATATTTTTAGCGACAATTGAAAACAGTAAGATGCACATACACAAATGTCATTATATCTAAGAAATATAAAACATTTACAAAATATATATAGAAAAACAAGGTCAAAAAGAGTCAGATAGTTAAAAAACTATTTTCTTCTTATATTGCCAGTTAATTTATTATCATATATTGCGACTGTTATATTCAATTCTTCTCATTACAATTAGTCACACTGATTAAAAATTAGTGGTCAGTACAGTCGACCAGTCAAAAAATGGTTAAAAATTTATGATAAAGTATAGAAAATAAAAGAAAAATAAATTTTCAAACAGTACTAGTTGACAGTCTGTTGTATTAATCAATTTTTTTAAGTCAAAAAAAGTTTCTTTAACTTGTGTACAACTTAATTTTTTGTACTTTGATCATAAAGTTTTGATCACTTTGTCATTTTAATTCTTTTGATCAGTTTATTTTCTTAATCGGAAAATTTCTAACTATAGAACATTTGACTTTGACAAGATTAGTGTTTGCCTCAAAATGTGGTCATTAAAAAGAAGGTGGAGAAATTGTTAAAATCAAAGCAAGTCTCGATTCGACGTCGGTTTTTTTTTCAGAAAGTATTTCTTTTGAATACACGCATTTTTTCCGCACTGTTGCATTCGTTTTACAATAGACGACACAATTTCCTAATGCTCTATGTACGTAATATCGATTAAATCAATTACATAAATATCTGCTAGGCAGTACTCTTACTTCCCGAAAGTTTCTCGAGATTACCTATGTGAATGACAATGGCTACTTTGTTCGAATGGAAATTAATAGCCTTCAGTTACTTTTATGTAACTAACTCGCCTTATTCGCCTATTGCTCTGCAAGAAAGTCACAGCGGATTGTCTATTGATTTTTCATAATTGCTATAGTTGCTAATATTTAGCAACTTGAGAATAGAAAATTAAACAATTGCTAAATATTAGCAATTGTAAAAAATCGATAGATAATTCTAACTTTTCTATTACAAAAAGTTCTAGTACATACATTTTACAAAGTTAATTTAATTAAAACGCATTACCAGTCGTATATCGTCAAAAATATCCTTAAGGTCATCCTCTACAAGTCTGTAAGGATCGATTTGATAATCAGGCAAAGATCCAGGCATCTGCGTTTGCATAGTGCTAGTTGTTCTAGCTAGAGGTATCTTGCTGCTGTATTTGTTCGTTTTATTCTGCAAATGAAAGAAAAAAAGTACATTATGTCAAATATTGACTATAAGCTTATATTGTGTCATAAAAATTAACTACGCAATATTACAAATATTTATTTTATTCAAATTTTAAACAAAACCATGAAAAATTAAATATCTTATTTTTTTACACACATATTTTTTACACATATTTATATACATATGCATATATGCGCGTATGTATACATATAAATAAATACATGTATATATAAACGTGTGAATATTATAAAGTTTTTCTATATATTTAATTTTTTAAAATAAAATATAATTTTTAATAAAAATATTTAATTTTTTTTAAATTAAATTTAAATTTTACATATTTATTTAAAAGTATATGTAGTAATAATCCAAATTGTCTCGTATAAAAGTAGTCTGTTCATTTTAGTCAGCGTTAGATAATCTAAAACGCTAAATAATCAGTTAGAAATTTAACACGTTGAGCGCCACGTCAGCCATCGGTGGCTAACACTAGACTTTCCGTTTCGGCCGCGTCAACCACCGCTGACTGACAGCGTGTAACATGATATAGAACTATAAAATTTACACTGTTAATTTACACTCAAGAAAACAAAACAGACTTGGCACGTAACGTGTTGAATGAATACCTATAGGGATCACGTTCTAAACGTAAACTATCTTCTACTGCGATAAGAAACATTGGCCCTACAATTTCAGCGCTTCTAAGCGGCGCGCGTGGCCTGACGGGGACTTCCTTAAAAATCAGCGTGGCACTTAACGTGTTAAATATGACAATATTTATCCGTTACTATGATTTCTGTAGTTTAATTCTTAATTTATCACTTTTAAATCTTGATATAAAAAGATATAGAAGCATTATATTAAAATTAAATGCGATTTTCTGTTTCAAAAACTTTCTTCTCTCGTCTCTCACTGCTCTATTGTCCCTTTCTTTTTCCTTTATGCACTCTACTACTAGCTACTTCGTTCGACGCAATACGCGATTTATTACTCTCGTCAGTATTTCATTTAAAGAGTTACTACTCTTGCAATACGTCACGCGTCGACTGTATTTTAGCTCTTTTTACTCGAAAGAAAACACAGTAATTATTAAGATTATATGATTACGCAAACTAATAGTGAGTATTGTAACCCCATTGTGAATTTTAAGAATTATATTGATAATATATTGATAATATATATTTTGAGAAGAACATTACTGATTACTTTTTGACAACATGAAGCCAAGAAATATTAACAATATTACATTTTCAGTTAAAAACAAATACGACCATCCTATGTTTAATAAAAAGAAAATATATTAAAACATGGAAAAATTACATTACTAAATATTGTTTCATTTTATTTTTGAAACAGTGTGAACATCATGCGTGCGTAATTACGATATTAAGCAATAAGCGCACTTAATGGATGTTCATGCGTATCTGGTAATTTCCATGTGCTCTTATTCGAAAATGACTACTTATTATATCATAGTATAACTAGCTTTAGCAATACAAACAAGTTCACTGCATTCTACTTTTACTTCTTTCAAATGTAACCAACGCCAAGGACAGAGAAAATTATAGAGGGAATTACGAGTTCACAAAAAATGAGAAATAAAACATATTTTTCTACTCAATTCCTACAGAAAGTAATTACTGGTATAATTAAACTAATAGATATTTTGAGTGTTAAAATCACTAATGTAAATTTTTATAAAATATAAGTCTAATATTCATATGTTATTTTTTATCAATTCACCAATTCTATTTTGCGCACAATCGCAGAATAATTTAAGAAATGCAATATTTAAAACATCTATATGTTTAGTAAAGCAATACTTAAGAAACTTAATATTTATTTATTTAAAGGATAATTTTAGAGCATATTTTGTAGAACAGTTATAATACGAACAAATATTGTACATACACACACTTAGAAAACAAAACATAGAGAACACAACACACAAACTTAGAGAACAAAAATTAAGTTAAGAATATGAAAACTTGAATATAAAAAAAAGTAGTGTATCAATTAAGTAGACTCATTAAAAACACACATACACACACACACACACACTCTCTCTCTCTCTCTCTCTCGTCTCTTTTTTTTCTGACTGCATTAGTGTCATCATCACTGGCGAGATTTCCATTCATGAATACGCGATTTGAAAAAGTTTCAATTATCGCGCGGCTCATAATGTCTTTTACACATGCAATGGTTGATTTATCGCTGCGAAGAATTGCGTCAACTTTGTTAACATGTCGGTGAAGATGCATACCTGGACCTGCCGATGTGCGGATCACTATCAGGATGATTATGAAAGCTCCCTGTCACATGATATCACGTAACAATTAGCATAATTTAAAAATAGAGAGTTACTAAACCGTAGTTGTACTAACCGTTATAGCACAATTTCCATATTTTTACGCTCCGTATCTTCACAGATTTCTGTAGAAATTTTGCTGTATTATCAGGATTAACGCAAGATTAAAAAGCAATATTTAGAAAACTAGTTAGCGCACAATTCCTATTCTATATATTTTTACAACGTCAAGATCCATAAACTTTTTATTTCCACGTTTTCCTTGCATTTACTCTTTAGAAGAAGCAATGTCTTACGCAAAACGATACTGCACATACAAATACTGCGTCCCAATATTTATTGTAGTCAATTGTAGAAATGACATGCGCGATTAACGTGCGAGTATCTATAACAGTGTCAATAATAGTGTAACAGCATAATAGGAGAAAGTGAAATATGGAAAAAACACTGTCCGTGAAATTACAGAACCTGAAATTACGAAAACTATGCTGTATATATAAGCCCAATAATCGTAGTACAATATAGAAAGAACTGATTTATTTTCAAAAACTAAACAAAAACTATAAAATAAAATTTTTTTACAAAACTTAGTTATCGTAAAACTCTTGAAGCCTTACTTGCAATTAACGGCTGAAAGAAGCTAATTTACGCACAATGAAAAAAAATGAAGTCAAGGTTTGCGGTCTTCTTTTGTATGATTGTATACAAATTTTTCCCACTTACAATTAATAAGTATATATATTTTTTTAATTCAACAGTAATATAAACTTTTTGATTGGAAATTGGGCGGAGTTTAATCGTAGATTATCTTAAGTAATGAATAGTCAGATCCGCATTAAGAAGAGAAAATGAGGTTACATAGTTGGACTGACCACTGCTGCCAAGTGGATTGTGGCAACGCAATGCTATAAACTTGGCCGGGAATCATCACATGAAAAGAGAAATAATCTTGACGGCCTTCAACCTTTCTCGACATCAAGTCGGTTTATGTATGATGAAACGTTGTACAAAAAATTCCAATTAAAAAAATTGACGATAAGAGAGAAAAAAAGAATTCAAACACAATATATAATCATTATAACTTGTTCATCATATTCTTTGCATGCATGTGAGTCAATTTCGTTTCTGGTAAAGGTTGTTCAAATTGTGATGAACAAAATGGTCTTTTGTAGCACAAGAAGTAGTTGATGGCACAAAATATTAAGTAAAGAACATTTTTTTTATAACAAGTATAATTTACAAAACTGTACACACACATTTATATATATATACGTATGTACACACACACGCGCGCGCGCGCGCACACGCATATACAGGGTGTCCCAGAATTGGTTTAACATCTCTCGTAGGCAGGTAGAAGGAATAAAACTGAAGTAAAAAGTCCTATACCATTTTGCTAGATTCGCAATAGTTACTGAGATTTTAATTAACAAAGATCTGCAAATAAGCATGCATCGGGCTGTCTTACGCGCGTAAGACAGCCCGATGCACGCTTATTCGCGGATCTTTGTTAATTAAAATCTCGGTAACTATTGCGAATCTAGCAAAATGATATAGGACTTTTTACCTCAGTTTTATTCCTTCTACCTGTCTACGAGAGATGTTAAACCAATTCTGGGACACCCTGTATATATATGTATAATAAAAACTTAATATTATTATATAAACCCAACTATATTAAGTAATGATCGAGGACAGTTGTAAAATATGTGAAAAATACCAGACAGTGCTTTGTTTTATATTAAAAAGTATGAGAAACCAAGCACTTTCTTTTTTTTATAAGAGTAAGTAACGATAATAATAATCAAAATGATAAAAAAACTATATATATGATTTTTAATTATTTTTCAAAAATAATAAAAAAAGATGCATGTGATTGTAAAACCTAATCAAGTTTTGATAGTGCTATAGAAACACAAACGTTCATTAGAAATTTTTGACATAAAACAGGGGAAATACGACCGCTGTGCCTCTGCGACTTAAATGAATAACAAAACAAGCTATGTCGTTCAGACAATTACAAAACAAAAAAGTAATGATAATGATGATAATGATGATGATGAAAATAATAATAATAATAATAATAATAATAATAATAATAATAATAATAATAATAATAATAATAAATCAATATCAAGAGACTGCAAAAAAAACTGTTCCGCATAGTACTTTTCAATCCGAAAGACATCGTAAAGATATTTAAAAAAAGGTTAAAATAATTTAGTCTTTACATCCTGTCTGGCGTCATTATACAATCCTATTCATGAACAAAGTTATGCAAAACCTTGTTTTTCTCGAGAAATAAATATTCGAAAAACACAAATGTATATGTTGTCATATCTTTAAAATAATCGTATTTTATTAGTCTGAAAAATAGCTTTCACTTCACAGCCATATTGAAGTTTCTTGCTACTTTCTTTGGAGAATTATTTCAATATCTAAGCTACTCTAAGAATGTTTTAAGAATTTCGAATTCTGTTTTAATACAATAATAAACAACATACACAAAAGTTACATAAAAACATTAATAGAAAATATGTTAATTATATTGCTTTGTAACACTAAAAGTTTTAAGTTATTTTGCCGTATATATTTTTTGTTGTGATTGTTAAATATTTAAATCCAGAGATTCTTAAATATTTAAATCCAAATCTATTTCTTAACTTTAAATCATCTTTAGAGAGTTTTTTCTAGCTCTCTCTCTCTCTCTCTTTTCAGAGCAATACAAGTGTATTTAGAGTTTTTAGATAAATAGTAAACATCTCGCGTTTTTCACAAATAGATATGAAAGAAGATAATTTATATATAAATAAAATTGTTATTTTATTTATTGTTATGTTTTCAAAAAAGTGAAAAAAAGCTACACCGAGATCAATCAGTTACCAGCAAATATTTCTTGTATCTTCGTCATTCTTAAAGAACGGTATTGAATGTCAAGAAGCAAAGAGTGGGAAAATACACTTTCTCCGTGAGCGTTGGCCGACCCACATTCTGGAATCGCGCACCATGTTTATCGATGGTGATGTCCGTTCCAATCGGCACTATAGTGTGCTCTGCTGCACGTATCCCAAGGAATCAAGGTCGCTCTCACGACTTTGCGCTTAAGGTCGTTAGAAGTTTGTCTTTTTTCTCCAAGATTTTAATGAAAAATAACTGATTAAACAAGTCAACTTGCATATTTGTACATTATTATCGAATATATTGAACTTGCAAAGATTAATTCTATCGTGTGAGTCTATATACTAGATGTTTGTGCAAAATATTTTTTTATTTTATTCGATACATGTAAATTAATTTATTCATCTAAGATACTTGGTTTGCATCACATATAGAATAAAATATTTAATTTATCTTCGCATAAAAATAAAAAAACCTATTGCGAAAAAAGATCTTCGTCAGAAGTCAAACCAGTTTCTTTTGTATTCCGTGCATATTATGAAATATATTATTATTAACATTAAGTCGTACATTAAATATGTGATAGGCAATGTTAACTTAATTTACATGCAATCTAAAACATTTCTTTTTTATATTCATCGCTAAAGAAAGCTACTAATCTTATAGTAGACAATTCAAAGAAATGTATATGTCATACTTGAAAACTTTCTTGATTTAAGTGTCTAAGGTTCTTGGTTACATTTAGATATGGTTAACTATAAACGATGCAAGCACACCAAGAGAAAGAGCAACGTTGAATGCAACCATACATGGTGCAAAGTAAAAGTTGCTCATACGCAATGGTACAATATCGCTAATGTATATCAGAGTTTCTATTTGTTCTCAAGTATGTCATTAAGAATCATCAGTAAACTTAAATGTTGATACACACCTAAAAATAGAAAACTAATACGAAATAAGTTTTTTAACAAGAAATAGAATAGGTAATTAGTCAATTTATAAAAAAAGACAATAGTTACAGATAAAAAAAATAGAATATGATGTATATCTAATCTGAACTGTATAATCCATGAAATTCTGTTGATAATTGTTAAAGAAAAAATGAAATCATGATATCACTATAAAAATGTTATCAAATTAAAAATTAATTATTCTAGCTGAAACAGATAAATGCTCTTATATCAATTGACAAACTTATGTAACTGTAAAAGATGTTATGTTAAATAACTTAAACCACAAAACATTTCTGAGTTGCTTTTCAGATCTGATACATTTACGATAACCATATTTTCACCTAACATGTACGTACGGCAACACAATGATTCGTTATCTAGATAGTGAAAGAACCATACACATATAATAACTTTATTAAATATTCTTATTGCCGAACTTTTTCATATATCCTACATATTGTACACTCATATAAATTTTAGCTAGATTTGCAACTGTTCTTTTGAATTAAATACTTGTTAAATCTGCTTAAAAAATACAAGACACGAATTTTACGAAAGCAATCGACAAGAGACCAACGACCACGCAATACCACCGTCAGAAGCGGATGGTTTGAATAATCAAGGTCAGTACGCATTCTCCGACAACTTTCCACGGACGTTTTGCGAACAACCGTTATTCACTTTTCCTTCTTGCAATAAAGTTACTACCAAGTAGCAAGTAATTGCCTAATAAATGAACATAAATATTCTATACTCAAAATATATCTGCTTATTAACTTATAAATTGTTAACAAACATCCGTGAAATTGTCGTGAGGAAAAATTTGAAAGCGGAAATTACGTCATTGTTCCCGGACTATTTTCTCGCCTTGTGATAAGACTAATAATTACCACACGTATATGAAAGATTGCGTACTTCATTACGATAGAGACAGTTAAAATTAGACAAGATTATCAACAGTTAAACATTTAGGTTTAAACATAAATATTTTAAAATATTAATAGCAATAATCTCCAACAACATAACGTTTCCCAACAGCCAAGTTTTACAGATTATGAAGACCGTTATATTTTTAAACCAAGTCCTCTTTATATATCTTAATAAAATTTTGAGCCACGACTAAAACCTAGATTTCTTTTTCATATTAATCTTAATCGCACAATATATAATAGTGGAAATGCATAATTCAGAAGGAAGTCACCAAATAGGCCTGAAGAAATTCATCTTGTATATATCTAAGAGGAGAGTGAAATAAAAATAGCGAGTATTTAAAAGGAATCCAATGAGAATTTCTTTTTCTTTCTTAGTGTCTTCTCACATAAAGTTGACCAAGCACGTTTGAGAAATTTTTTTCTCTAAACTGTGTTATCATAAGTTCCTATGGAAGCGTAGTCTCTACAATCTTGAAGCGTATGCCACAAGTCGCACGCGCGTGTGTGTATTTTATGCAATAAATATGCAACCAAAACCGAATGGACACTCATGCATGCAAAATGTTCACAAGTATACGTATCTACGTATGCTACATGCAAGATTTATATAAATATTCTATTTTGTAACAATTAAGAGCTTTAGTAGCTTAATGCAAATAAATAGCACATTAAGCTACTAAAGCTCTTAATTGTTACAAAATAGAATATTTTCAAGTATCTATGAATAATATATGAGTTATAGATTTATAATAAATTAAAAATAATTTGAGTGATCAACTTTGAAAGTTTTTATAATAAAAAACGAAAAGTTTTGTAAAGTATTAAATGAGAGAAGAGTAATAAATCATCGTATATATTATTATAATAGATCATATGTTAATAATTTCAAAACAAGACGTTGACATTTGACAACATTGTATTGGCTGTAATCTTCTCTGTAACTGCGTCCTCATCCATTAAATTGTTTATCGGCATTCCGTAAGAAGAGGCGCGATTTCTTTATGCTAATTCGTTAAATGTGCTTTGCAATAATTTGTTGCGTTAACGACAATGATTACTTTGTGAATGTATTTATTCATACATTCCTGCACGAGCAAATCTGTACACTCACCGCATTTTTTACGAGAGCGGAATGACGAAGTATCCCATATATTTTAATGATTTTTTTAGGAATCTTTACAATGTTTGTTAGACTTTTGCCGTCTGAAATAACATATATAATGTGTTCGTCGAACTTGTGTCAATCAATCAAACTATATAATTTCATATAAAATAATATTTATGAGTTTATTATACGAAAATTACAATCCACATTTTACATTCAATTGACGAGAAATTTTGATTCTACGATTGTCATTCTCGATCGCAAAGCGTAGCTTCTACGAGAACAGTAAAAGTTTCTCAGAATTCTGTGGTAAAAACAGGTGTGGAAACGTGTACTATAGCGTTGGTCGAATCGAGAAAGTCAAGAGCGAATGCCGCGGTGTAGTCCAAGTATCTCTCGTAAAGGCTGCTAGCCTAGTTAGATTGGAAATTTGTTGTATCGCAACAGATTGTTCATCAACTCGATATTAATATTATTAATGTTATCATCTGACATTATATATAAGACTTTTGCGAAAAAAATAAATCAACAATTGTATACTATTCATATAAGAGCGATTTAATTTGCCTAAATCTTGCGTACATGATTTGCCGCTTCTAAATTTATAATTCATCGACGCAAACATTTCTAAACTATGTTTCAAAACCATGTTTCACAACTATGTTTCTTCTACGTTTTCAACCTGAGAAAGTTGTGATTTTAATACATGGTATAGCTCGAAAACTGCACTACAGCTTTTTATAACGAGTGTACCACTAGTACTTCTACGCATATTATTAAAAATCTATTTTCTTATTTACCTTTCTAACAATATTATCAAGTAAGTTTAATATATCATAAAAAAACTGAATAAACTTGTTCGATTATTTAATATTAATATATATATATATATATAAAATGCCATTGAAAAAAAATATCTGATATAAACTCTTTCAATTTGAGAAGAATTGAATAAAAGTTAAAACGGTCTTTGAATGTTGTGTTTCAAAAGACATTGAAATAAAAGTAAACGTAACCTCTTAGTATTTTCTCTTTTGTATCAATATTTGTACTTGTACAGTTTACATACGGTTATCTACATAAGGTTATCGGAATTGATTCTACTTAAAATCATTCCAAATATTTACTGTATGTATAATCGGTGCATAATTATTTGTAAAGATATGTAAGCTTTTGTTTAAATTTACTTTTTGCTTAATGAACTATAATGTTTCGAAAAGAAAACAAAAGTAATTGTTTATTCATGTGTGTGTATATATTTACATATATAAACACGCATGAAATAAAGTTCAATAAATTCTCATTGTATACACATAAAATTATATAAATAATACAATTGTGCAAAATAATGTAGTTAAATTATACTATGCCCATATATGCAATAAACAATGTGCGTTACTCGATAGTCAATGCAGTTTCTCTAAATAAGTTTCAAAAATCTTACTTAATTTTTGAAATAAATATTATAAAAACATTACAACAAATATGTAGTATTACATTTTACTTATTCAAAATTTTATTTTATTTTATATCGTTGTTAAAAATATCGTTATATTTTTTATTAGTAGTATACGATCTGACGTCTGCTAGATAAAAATTTCGATTGAGACTGAAAAATAAACTGTAGTGTAATTATTTCTAATAATTTCTTGATTGTTACGTTATTCTATTCAATTCGATTATATACATTACATTATATACACAAAATTATACAAGAAAGATACAAGATACAAAGAAATACATACAAGGAAAGTTGGTGCTTTAGTTCACAGTAATAATAACATAAAAATATCGAGAATCTTACGTTCGTAACTAACACTTGACTTTTATACATGTTATGTGCAATTGTTGCAAAATTATTTATAAAAACATGTTTTTGTTTATTTTGTTTAATAAATTAATGTTTTACGAAGAAAGAAAACGAGATGTTTATGTGTGTGTGTGTGTGTATGTGTGTGTGCGTGTGCGCGCGCGCATGTAACTTTTTATCTGAATACACAATATATATATATATATAAATTTTATACATAAAAATTTAGACAAGTCTTTGAAAAGAGAAGTAATTACTTAAGATGACAGTATTCCAAAACATTTGAAGAAATAATAAATTTTGTGTTGCCATCAAATCTTACAAGAGAAATAGTTGCATAAAAAAATGTCACGAGAATTTGGTATTCCTGAATATAGGTTATGTCGGAAAGCTTTGAATACAAAACTTGCGAAAATTGAATTAAATAGTTCGTCTTCTCAAGCGTATCATATTTTACGAACTATCAACCACTAGGATAATGTGCGTTCCAAGTGAGCGGAAGCGCGGTACAATTCAAATATTTATCTGAAACGGGTACAATTCAAACATTTAAGTCGACAACACACGGAGAATTTAGCATGAAAACATACTTGGAAGATACATGAATGTTGAAAGAACACGCCGTTCATTTGAGAAGCCACCAAACGCGATTTCACACACGTTGTCGTCGAAACTTTCTTTCGTAATTGAGTGAAATGTCCAAACCGACACAGTTTCTCCACATAAGCACAAAGCCTATTCGACCCTACACACGCCATAGCGAAGACTATAGTGAACAATCTTACTAAAGCGCGGATAGTATGAGCCTCTTTCGATTACTCGCTCAATCCCACCAGTAGTTACAAAAATCACGCCTCTCCCCGTCCGTCACAGCCTTCTCCCATCCTAACTTACGATTCCTAACCGCGTCTTTGCGACCGAACTTTCATCTGTATAGATTAACATACATAGTTTGGTACAAGGCAAGTTTTTTTTTAAGTCATCGATTGATCAATCACACGAAGCGCAAATGTATCCGAGTTCTTTTATTCATCGATGAAATATATTAATTTTTATTTACAGTTTTTATTTACAGCGCGTAATCATTGACACACATTCATCGACTTATTTTATAAGTAAACTAATAAGATGTTTTGATTGAATACGGATATACTTCCTAACCTAACCTAACCTAAAATACCAAGTATTGTTATTTAGGGTGCTTTCCAACTACGTACACAGGCGATACTGTGTAACAGTGTCCATTAGTGAGTGAGACACACTGATATGCTCTTTCTCACACTAATAGACACGGTGTTACACAGTGTCGCCTGTGTACATAGTTGGAAAGCACCCTTAGTTAAGTTGAGCATTTGTTGTTTATGTGTGATAAGGAAGCATTTTTTGAGTTCTTGAGCCACTAAGAAATCAAGTCGATACAAAAACACTACAGAATGTAATTGAAACATTTTATAAAGACCGGGTAATCTTCAGACATGAAAATGCGACACTTCACTTTCAATAGTAACAGTGACATGTAGTGACCCAAATCTATTATTAATTAAGCACGTACATTTAAAACATCTAATAGATACATTAACAAATACTTTGAAAACATAAAACTTGATGATTTTTTATTAAAAATAGTGCCATTGTATTCAAAATATAGATTCTAAAGCATATTTTGGAGTACTTTGAATTTCAAGTTAAGATATATATTGTATATTAAGGTATACAAGTGTGTGGTACCCTGATTATAAATACAAAAATTATGTTATATAACAAGCAAAATGTTTTCAACAATTTCTAATATATTTTGGATATTCAGAATTTTTATGATTATGATGGATACAAACCATGAGTATATAAAACGCACTTCAACTTTAATTACAAAAAGGTTATTTTAATAACATTATTTTCTAATTATATTATTTAACTATTTTTTGTTTTAAAACAAAATTAAAAAATATAAAATAAAAACCATCATAGCTCGCAAAAGAAAAGTAGCTAATAATTACTGATTTTTTAAAAAATATTTTTAATGTATTTTGTTTTCTGCATTTTATATTATATATAATAAATTATTATTATCATTATACTAATTATCACAAATAAAAAAAAGATAACTGATTAAACTTTAAGAACACAAAGTTTAACACTTGGTCTAAAGGTAATTAACATATTTTCTTTATACAAAAAGAAATTTAATATTGCACAAATGAAAACTCTGTCAAATACTGATTACCTAACCTAGTTAAAATATTTATGTATAATTTATTATTTATATATTTGAATTTTGAATTATTCTTTTTTAGACTTAAAAAACTTTCAATGTAACTTTAATTTTTTTCTTGTAACCACACGTTTTCTTTAAATATTCCCTTTTTATCTATACTCTTCAAATGATTAAAAGTTTTTATCTCTTATGCTTTGATCTCTGTAATTGTTTGACAAGATAATTGTCTATAAAAAAATAATTTTTCCTAGACACTTTTTTCAATACTTTTATTAGCACGATAATTTTTCTCAATATTACTATCTTGTTTAAGTTTTTGATAAATGACATGAAGTTCTAAACTATTATAAAGCATGCTGTGCAGAAAAAGTACTTGATGCTCTGTAACTTGTAAGAGCGAGTCAAATACTTTGAAATATTCCTACGAGATACTCACTTAGTACTTTTTCCAGTACTGTTTTAGTTCTTTTTATTAGCTTTGTATGTTGCTAATAAATTTTTATACTTTTCGTTGCACATATCATCTAACATCAACATTGTTTATGGTAGTAATTTCCTTAGCACTAGTTTGTGTCAAGCTTTTCTTGGTATTTTTCCATTAAATTTTGATTATTCTCGTAGATATACATTAATAAATTAACTAAACTTTATATCCCTTTAAAATTCCATTCTGTCTCTTCCTCTTTTTCACTTTTCTTTTCCATTTTAAGTTGTAAACAAAACTGTACATACTTCAGAGTAGAGAGAAGACTGAGAGCGGCCATCCTATTGTAGTTTCTTACGGTTTGGTTTGGTGCAAGTATGGCTCTTGGACCGTAAAGATTAGTCCACACGCCAGTCTGATAGTTTCTTACGACGGTTTCAGCCTTAGGGCGACGTCCCATTGAGCGGAAATCTATAGCGGAACGGAATGTGCGGAACCAGCTCGACCAATCATAGCCATTCCGTTTTCTTTCCTTCGCTTATTCTGTGGTTACGATTGGTCGAGCTGGTTCCGCACATTCCGTTCCGCTATAGATTTCCGCTCAATGGGACATCGCCCTTAGACTATATATACTTGTAAACACGACCCGTAGACACAGTACGGCTTAGGGCCTCCGCACAAACTCTTCCATAACGCGTTACGTTACGTTAAGTACTGGCCATAAACTTAGACCTGTACGTAAACTTAAACGTTGGGTGTGTTTAGCCGAAGCTAGCGCTACGTAGCGCTA